>NC_081215.1:15127773-15427773 GCF_902713425.1 Acipenser ruthenus
CTTCTGGTCTGACGCCACCCACTCCGGCCGTCTTTGTGACACCTGGTCACAAAAGCAAAGTTTGTGGGGAATAATAGCCATTTTCTATACTTTTGAGGCATAAGCAATTAGGAAATAACACTTACTACCCTGTAACCAAAAAAAAAAAGAAATTTGTTACACAGTGTATTTAAAGTGAATTGGCTGCAAGTGGGACTGGGGGTTCCATTTAAACCATAGGGCAAGTATTGCATGGTGAAGATCTCAATGTTTGCAGGTTAAGGAAAAAAACACTCTTAGGAAAATGTCTCAAGGACAGTCGCTTAAAGTTTGCAAAACAGCATTTGAATGATGGATATGAGTTCTAGTCAAAGGTTTTGTGGCGTGATGAAACAAAAATCGAGCTATTTGGTCACGCTGATAGTTGTTACGTTTGGAGAAAGTCTGGTGAGGTGTACAAAGAAAAGAACACCATACCTACTGTCAAGCATGGAGGTGGTAATATCCTTCTATGGGGCTGTTTTTCCTCTAATGGCACAGGAAATTTAGTTCCAATACATGGTAAAATGGATTCCATAGCATACCAAAAGATATTGACCAAACATCTGAAACCCTCCTCTACAAAACCTTTAAATCTCAACTGGATGTTCCGACGTTCCAACACAAAGCACACATCAAAATCTACTTCAGAATGGTTAAAGAAGAATAATCTGGAGTGGCCTATTCAAAGTCCTGATCTAAATCCAATTGAGAATCTCTGGTATGAGTTGAAGAATGCTGTGCACAAGAGAAGTCCTCGGAATTTGAATGAACTAGAACAGTTTTGCGTTGAAGAATGGTCAAAAATCACTAAAGAATCAATAGCTCATTGACAAATATCCTAATCGTTTAAAAGAGGCTATTATTGCTAAAGGTGCCTCAACTAATTATGAATTTAATTTTGCTGAAATAAATAATTGTAAATCTTTTTTTTGTAACATTTTTTTTCCTCATCCACAAAAGCAAAACCTTTGCTACAAAAGATTTTTCCTAAAATTCTTTGTTTTTGAGAAATTCCTAGAAATTATAAATTTCCATTGGGGTATGTAAACGTTTGACTACAACTGTATATAAAATGTTTTATGTGTTTATATCTGCATTTAAGTACAGAATATGGAATTAAATTAGCTGCGTAAAAGATCATCTATCATATTTTTGCTCTTTTCTTTTAGTTTTCTTCAACATCGGTAAGTGCCTGCATTTTGATTTGTACTTCGCTGAAAGGCATTAAACAGGGGGATTTTTTTTATTATTGGTGCATCCTGTGAAAAGGTGCTCATAGCGTGATTTTTCAAAGCAGCCTCTAGGTCGCCTTAATAACATGCCATTCATAAACAGCAAAACAACAACTGTGCATGACAGTATCTGCAAATGAAGACACTACTAGCACTTTTAAAAAGTATGTGTGGCGGAGTGTCCCGCCCCTATATTTACATGTTTACACCAGCACGATACTTATTTGTTTATTTGTCTGGTCCTTGTGCCTTTTTGTTTGTTTGTTTGTTTAAATCTTTTGTTTATTCAAATACAGTGAGCGCCGTAGCGTTCAGGTTCACCACCGCCATTCCATCCGTTCATTGCCTTTGTTTACTTCCTGGTCCGTGACATCACTACCCACACGTCACTGCAACAACAGCTCGGTCACAGTATGAAACAGACATAAGATACATTTTAAATAAATTGGGCCCTCAGGCTCTTGTCCCAAACTTTATGAAACAGCAATTTAGATTTCATCTTCTGCCAATCACTTGAATATTGAAGTAGTAAAGCATTATGTTTTCCTACTGTTGATTTTAGCTGTTGGGCTTGATTTCCAGTTATGCAGGATTAGCTTCTTTAGAATAAGTGAGAAGAACATTGCTAACGAGGCCAGGGGGTATCACATTAGAACTGTTTCACAAAGGCGGCAGTGGGAATAGAATTGGAATATGGAGGACAGCCAGCTTTCAAATTCACTCCATATTTTCTTTATTTCCCAGCAACAACAAAAAGAATGTAATGCAATTTAACATTTTAAATATGTGTCAGAGATTGTCTTGGCAAAGGGAATATTTCTGAAATGTTATTTGTGTAGACTTGGGCATGAGGGGATATGTAAAGGGCTCAGGGCTCAATGTGTTGAGACAGCCCTCAGGAATAGACTGGCACATGACAGACTGAATACCCTCCTTGTCATAAGAGTTGAGGGACCTCACTGGAAGGGGTTTGATTATGAGAAAGCCCTGGCAAAGTTCAGACATGAAAAGGAAAGAAGGATCTTCTGCACAACAGCTGCAAAAAGTGACGTATGTAATGTAGGGACACCTTGTTTTTACCAGTTTTTTTTTTTTTTTCTTTTTTATCAAGGTAATTTAAAAAAACATCATTCTTACTGACTAAATACTAAAACTTTGTTTTTAAATTTTTATTTTTTGTTGTTCTTCAGGGGGGCAAATTGACCCTCAAACAGTAAGTCCTGGAGCAAACACTGCATTTCAAAATCTATGTTTGTTATTTGAAATTTCTGAATTTCTTTTTTTACAAAATCAAGTTCAAATTTGCTTCTGAAAGTGGTCCAAAATAGCTCAGAATGCACCTGAGAGCTTTGGGGGGCCTAGGCCTGGTCCTAAAGATTGGTTTTGCCCCAGGAGTTTGTCAAAATGATCGCTGGCTGGTTGTCTTCCCTCCACTCTCGACATTGAGCCTTCTCAGAGCAAATGGTGCAGGCAAATTGTGCTGGTGCCCAAGCTGAACTGTACCATTCGCTTCTATATGGATCTCAGGAAGGTCAATGAAGCTTCCAAGTTTGATGCTTCTCCTAGTTTAGTTCATGTTTAACAGAGCACCCTTGAAAGGCTGAAAAGTATTTTTTGTAATTGCACACTAATATGATTCGCTGTAAGGTTTATAGAAACATCCCTCCACACTCATCCCTGCCTTCCAAAACAATTAACAATTAGCTTCATTCGCTAGTTTATACCAATGCAAATGTAGCGCCCGTCCACGTACCCAGTTTAACTACTATAATATAGTTGACTACACCACCCTTACTAGATGTTATAATTATAGAGGGAAATTGAACATTAAACTCAATCAAAGATCAAACCCCCACACTGATCCCCTTCAATTAAATGATGCTGTTCAAAATGCTCCAGTGGAGCTGTTTATTAAAATACAATAAATGATTAGAAAAAGTTCAGAATGTATATTGTGCAATTCAAGTAAGGCAGACAGCAGCAATTCAGATCATTGATTATATATCAAGGCAACTCGAGACAGTAGTTGTACACAATTGATACTATCCAGTAATAGAAACAAGACATTAGGTTGGTGTAATAGTACGCAAAATGTTCAATATCATGTATTGTTTAATAATGATTCCCTTAAAACACTGACAAGGACTATGTAGCAAAAGTGCCAGTGTGAAATGTGCAGTGAGCAGTGTACTCAAGACCATGTGTGTGTGTGTGTGTGTGTGTGTGTGTGTATATATATATATCTATCTATCTATCTATCTATATATATATATATATATATATATATATATATATATATATATATATATATATATATATATATATATAATACCAAACAAGCAGGAAAATAAAGCAACAATATTAAATTAAACACAATATTAAGTAAAAGCGTAAAAGTAAATCTCTATACAGTGAAAACATTCTATAAATTGAAAACAGAATAGTGAAAACATAAGTCAATCTATAGTGAAAACAGCGACTGGTGCTCGCTCGGGCATACAAAACAGATACGTTGACAGCACGCCACACAGCCTTGCCCAACTTCAGCAGACGGAAAGTTTCAGGTAGTGTTCAATGCAGTTTGATAGAAACGGCTTGTTTATATAGTATACTGAATTGTAAACAATTAAACAATTAGTCAATTTGAATATAAGAAAGGAAAGGAATAAAAAAGGGTTGATAGAATTAAAAGAATTCCCCTGGGTCCTGCTATCCGGCCTGTTGCAGTCCACCTGCTACACAAACATTTTCCTGGTACCACGTTTTAAACCACGTTCCAAAAAAAGTGTTTTGGTGTTCCCTGGCCTTTCCAAGTAAACACACTGAAAACTCATTCAACAGTAGATCAAAACCATCATTGGCCACTAGATGTCACTGTACTTACTAAACAGTAGCTAAGCATTAATTTTTTTCTTGTTTTGCATTTTTTTGTGTTGCAATCCCCTATTTGATTACATGGGGCTATCCTCCTGTGTTTCAAAGTCATGTTTTAATGTTTTTGTGTCTATTTATAAACACTGCTGGTTGGTTAGGAGTTAGGGTTCCAGGGTCATTAGTCCTGGCAGCAACCCACACGGGTCCAAGAGCGAATTCCCAGTTCTGCCTTTGTACACAATGTAATGTCTGGAAAATACATGTAACACAGAAACATGGTAGCCTTGACAACAGATTGCATAACAAAACAACTCTTAAAGAGACAAAAATCTGTTCACCAGACTGGGATATCAAATGATTCTTACATACATTCCAATGTTGTTTTAGTTATTTTATGCCGTCATATGGTAATTAAATTAAACTTTATAAAATAGACAAAAATGTGCAAGACAAACTGTTGAAAAAAAAGAACAATCCTCATGCCACAGTAAACAATCATATTTTTGTGTTAAATGATATCTGAATTGTGATTTTGACATTTTAAAATGAACTCAACCGGAATACATTCCTTGATCACCTGGGGCTGGTTTTTCTTTTTAATCTGGATCAAAATGATCTGATTTTGTAATCCTATATGTTGTGATCGAGATTACTTTTATCTGGATAGTTTTGATCTGTTTTTTCAGAAATGCCACTGCTGGATTACATTTATCCAGATTACAAATAATCACGATTATGAAATCTGGTTTTTGAAGTAGTTTGTCATCTAATGGAAGTAGGCCAGACTGAGCAAAATAAGTACATTGCCATATCTTACTAAAACCTTTTTTTAACCTTGAAATGTATGTCACAAATACAGTTGTTTTAATTCAATATTCAATAATTTTGCATTATGAAGAGAAAATCATATTTATGTACAAAAGATATAGCATTCCAGGGGTAAAATTCTGTTGGTACTCACCAGTACTCTGTACCGATGTCACAGGAAATAAGTGTCTAGTAAAACAACATTTTTGGCAAGTAGTGATTTTAAATATGCATAGATATAAATTATACAGACAACATAATGTTTTTAAAATATGTATTGATGTAAAAAAAAAAAAAAAA
The DNA here is from genome assembly GCF_902713425.1 of Acipenser ruthenus. Taxonomy (NCBI): domain Eukaryota; kingdom Metazoa; phylum Chordata; class Actinopteri; order Acipenseriformes; family Acipenseridae; genus Acipenser; species Acipenser ruthenus. Next base: position 15,133,008 of record NC_081215.1, read on the forward strand.
AAAAAAATATAGCGAGCAATTTCCTGAAGATAAAATGTATTTATAATAAAAAACTTAAATATACATTACGATAAATGTCACCTTTTTAAACAAAGAAAATACTGTCTGCAATACACTTCGATAAATAAGATGGCAACATATTTAAACAAAAATGACTGTCTGCAATGCAATAGGCTACCAGTTTTCATTTCTCAAAAAATACAAATGGCGTCCTGTAATTTTGGATGAACCTTGCTTTTAAGTTCTAAGATTTGCGCATGCGTAGAAAGGCTCAAAAAGGCAAACGCTAACTTATTTCCCAGCTAACTTATTTCCCAGCTAACTTATTTCCTGTGACACCGGGACTTATTTTAACGCCAGTGTAGGGCCAGAATGTGGTATGTGTACCAAAACGTGACCTGTGTCAGGTGTGTACCAGTTATTTATATACAATACCACTAGCTTGGAAGCCTAATAATAATAATACCTCTGCAAAACAATTTTACAAAGGTTCACTTATAGTGTCAAGAAAATGCTACGTTTCAATGTAAAAAATTTGCAGTCAGCGTACAGTTGCCTTTTTGCGGCTTATTATTGTCGTGAGACGTCGTGGAAGAGAGATTGCATCATTGGTGCCTAAGTACCGAAATTAGAACTGAATTCACTCTCCTACAGGTAACACTGAATTTAGACATGTCAATGTAGGTGTGATTTTCAAAACATGTTGTCAACATGCTGATTGACTAGGCAGAATATCAGTTAGGATGGTAATGAGCAGTTCTTTAGGTGTTTGTAATTGTCATTTGCGTTTCTGAAAAAAAGTCTTGCTTTACAATAAATAGCTGCAAACCCCAATACAACTACAGAGTCTGCCTCTCCAGTTTTTGAGAAAATAAAAAAACATTTCACAAGTGGCCCCCGCCTAGCCTCCTCAAGATGTTAGTACCCAGTAGGGAGACAGTTGACTGTTGACCGTGTGTTGAACTTGAGTTGGGTGCCAACAGATAATAAATTATTGAGGTCAGAGATTCCACTCCCCACAGCTGATCAGGGATCATGTCAGGATTTATGACAGAACTTTGTGTCTGGGGAATGCTAACGAATCTGCTGACCTGAGTTAGCAGAGATGCTCCTTCAGCTCAGGGACAGTGATTAATGCAAATAGACATGGACTGCCGGGCAAGAAATCTAATCGAGGAGGTCAGTAGGTATTTCCTCAGGGCAGGTATCTCTAGGTATTAGGCTACCGTCCAGTTGTATTGCACAATTAAGAGAGAAGAATGACTGGCCTTTATGCTGATTGCCTTATTAAATCTGTTTACATGGAACACTCTGCGGTTTGAATGTTTCCAATATTTCGTCATTGACTTCTAGATCTACACATGTTAAGGATCATTGCTAACGGCGACACGACTTGTATTAATTAGACCATATGGAAGATAAATGAAATAGTTAAGCATTTTGGGCATTTTGGATTTTGGAACAATGTATTTTAATGGATTGGACCAGAAAAGCCAAGGTTGCCTCCAGTCCCCTTGTAACAGTTTCTTATATAAAAGCAATCAAAGTGTCTTAAAGCATAGTGAAAGCATGGAAAACATAGGTAAGCATGGTAAAGCATTTTTTTAAAACCTGGCAAACCATGGTAAACCTATGTTAAATGTATGGTATAACCATGGCAAAAGCATGGTAAAATGACCATGCAAGTATACTTTGGTAAACCTTTATAAGGATTCCATGAATGCCTGCGCTGGATCTTTTTCATACCTGGCTGTGAATTATTGGACTTTACATTTAGTCTGAATGGTTAAAATGATTTGTTTCCAATACTAAAATGGCTGTTAAAGGATGCATCTTTTTAATGCAATTTATTTAATGTTGGGCTACCAGATGTGAGCCTGGAATAAGGTTAATGTATTTTATAAAAATTAGGGAAGCAAAGTACCCTTAATATGCAAATTATGACAATGCACACATCCTTCATGTCAATGCTCTGCAACTTTCTTTGTCAACCACTGCTGTTTAATCCCTAAGTGATTTCATAATCACCCTGCATACAAAATTACAGTCATCATAGTAATTAAACAAATGTTTAGGAAAATTACAGTTTTGTAATGTCAAGAAAGAAACATATTCTATTGTAGAAAAGCCTAGCCTGTCACGAACCCTGCCCAAATCAGCAGTGAATTATGAGAAGGAATCCCGTGAGCACACTACCAGTTCTGTGGGGTTTATCTGCCCTGTGGAATGTAGCTAGGAAAATGTCTGCAGGAACAAGAGTGTTTTGGTTTATGTGGATGACACATTATTGAAACTGAGCCAAACAATATATAAAATATACAATGACAACTGAGAGCACTTTCCTATCCCATTACAGCATATTGTGGTGCTGCTGTAGCTGTAACACGGATTGCTCAATAAATATACAGGGATAGGCCGAAGTGGGTTAATACATCAAATACATTAAAAATAAAAATGATTAAAAAGGAATACCTGAAGTTATGCCATAAAGAAACGATTATTAATGTTATTATCATTATTGCTATTATTATTATGACAATGAAACTCTTTTATGTGGTGTGCATTTAACAGAATCCAGGTTAAGTCAATCCAGTCTGCAGTGGGAGTAATTACCCCTCAAGGAGTCTGATTTCATCCAGATGCTGGAAACTGTTGGATCTCGTTTCAAAGAAAATAGGTTGTTATGCACTCCCTTTCCATGAGAGACCTGTTGCTGAATACATTGAGAAACCAGTTCTATATGTCATATATAGAACCAGTCACCATGGCCAGTATATTAGCTAAATGATTTGATATGTGGATTAATTTATATATATATATATCTACTGTATCTCTCTCTCCCTCCATCAGTCATATTTGGTAAACGCCAAGCTAAGTCATAAAATACAAGCACCGCCGCAAGACTTTAGATGGCCAACCACTGCTATATTAAACTCTGCAAACATTTTAACTGGCCCTGACAGTGCTGCTGCTGGTAAATTCATCTGACTCCAGCTCCTACACACTGAGAAATGTGTGTTTTGTGACTGCCTTTGCACAGCCACATAATGTAAATGGATAATTGTTTGATTATTTGATTGTGTTATTGAAAAGTGTGGAATGTGGCCAGGTGGTAATTGAATGATTGATGCTAGAGAGCAAGAGAAAGTGTTCAGTGAAGGTGTGGCCAAGCCTAGAAAGAAAGAAGACAAACATCTGGCTGTAATAGAATGAGGGACACCTGCCTGTAGTTAGGCAGGCAGGTAGGTGTATAAAAGCAGATGCTAAATGACAGAACCGATCCAGTGTGCAATGGCCTTAACATACCTTTGTCAAGGGAAAGTGTGTTTGAAAACAAATAGCAGAGGTGCTTATAGGCTTTTGATGCCATGGCAACTAGACTCAGAATACATTCATGTGTTTGTGATGTCATTTACTACATGGTGTAACAATCTACTATTCCTCTCTATTTAAACCTTCAGGCATCATGGTATTGAGTCTAATTATTTTCCTTTATTCTTCTGAATTGTACATCAATTAATTTTATTTCTACTAAAACTACAAACTGTAGGTCATACATTGTCAAACAGGTGACACCACAGCAATAATGACTGATGTGGTACAGAACAGAAAAGCCACAGCACTTGCTATGTGTTTCAAACCCCAGTGCACTAGAGTGGCCATTTTGAAACAGATTTTAAAGTTGTAAGTGTAAACAGTTGTTAGAAAAAGTAAGATAAAAAGCTAATTTGAAAAAATAGAACAATTAAAAGTCTGAAAAATGTAATACAATTGGAATAAAAAATACAATTTAATTGTAAAATTAGAAGATCTAAGATAAAAAACCAGTTTGTAAAAATAGAACAATGAAAACAGTCCAATAAAAAAAACATCCTTAAATGACTTTGACCAAGAAACACATTGTCAGATTTGCAGATGATACCAAACTTGGGGGAATAGTGGACTGAATCTGCAGTCCAGCTGATTCAAAGGGATTTTGACCTTTTCTATAGGGCAAGATTGTGGCAAATTAATTTTAATGCTTAGAAATGTAAAGTACAGTATTGCATATTGGGCGTAAAATCCACATTTTAAAATGAACGGGACGGAAATAGGGGACGAAGACCTTGAAAAGGTTATAGTGGAGTCATCAGCGGAGTAAAAGTGAGTTTAGAACAGAAGGTAGGAAGCACTTTTTTTACACACAGAGTTATAAATGCATGGACTAGCCTACCAGGTGGAGTAGTAGGATCTAAAACATTTAAAATAAGACTAGATTCTGTGCTATTAAATTAGTTCCAACCGTAGGGGAGAATGGTGTGCTAACAAGGGATGCGCCTTGATGGACCGAATGGCCTTTTCTCATTCTCATTTTCTTATGTTCTTAATTAAGATAAAAAAGCTATTTTGTAAAAATACATTTTAATCTTGATTTAGAAACAGCAAGAGTCCTGGCTTCCCTGACAGAAGAGGCATCATTCCAGAATTTAGGAGCTTTACAAGTAAGAGGCTCTTCCTCCTGTAATTTTTTTCACTCTAGGAATTGTTTACATAATTATCACGAGACCTTCTTTGGGTTTCCTTTGTTTTGTTAGAAAGAAAGAGAAAGGTGTTTATGCTTTAGTAAACATAATTTTGTGACTGTAAGACAAGCATGAAACTAGTGCGCCTGCAAGTATTTTATTATTGTCAGCGTCCATTGATAGTATGTGTTTCTGTTCCAAAACAATATTTGACAGTTCGTTTTTATTGTTAGTTAACTTTTTTGTAAGTTGCATGCACTTCCACAAAATGCCAGATATGATTGTCATAATTGTGCTGTTTGAAGAGTTTGATATATTGTTGTATTCATATTAGCCATATACTTCTCAATGGGATATTCAGCCAGAAACACACCTGTTGTGTAATGTTTACCTTATATAAAGTACTTTTGACAAAGGTTTTACTTTTAAATGTTGGAGATGATGCGTGAACATTTGTTTTTAAAGGAAATACTCCTGTATGTGGGAATTACCAGAGATTGTCAAAAGATTTACCAAACTACACTATACTTTTGATCATTCTTTATTGTTTTCTTTTCACATTTTAGCTTTCATCTAAAACTATTAAACATTCACTAGTGCTGAATTTAGAAATAACAAAAGAAAATTAAATTCAATGGCAAACGTTTTGACTAGAAGTCTTTTTCAATTTTAGGGTTTGTATTCTTCTGGTGAGTTGTCTTTCCTCATTTGTTCTTTTTTGTGTCGCTTCCAGTTTACCTTGCAGAACATCTCAGATTGTTTTTCAGAGGTTAGCCAATCACAGGTAACTCCAAGAGACCAGAAAATAAAAGCGGCACCCATTTGTATTTCACACTTTATTATCAGTCACTGAAAGAATATTCCATTCTCCACTTGACTCCCGACTCCATCACCCTGTACAGAGAGGTACAGTTTTGCTTGGTGTAACTGGCCACCATTTTGACAGATATCTTGGCTTTACATATTCTACAAAGCTTGTGAACTTGCCCTACTTCCCCCAATAGTGCTGGGTCAAGCAAGTCACACTACTGACCCAAGCACCTTGATCTGTTTTGATCTCAGACAATATTAAGTGCTGAAGCTTTTCTCGTAATCCTTGAAGCTCACAGAGATTCCTGAACTGCCTACTGCAGCAGATGGGAGGGTTTTCCAGTAAGTGTGTGGATGAGGGAAGGGTTAAGTGTTTGGAGTGAGCTGGAGTCTGGCAGGGGAGTGATGTTTGTTTTTCCAGTAAGTGTGTGGGTGAGGGAAGGGTTAAGTGTTTGGAGTGAGCTGGAGTCTGGCAGAGGAGTGATGTTTGTTTTTCCAGTAAATGTGTGGGTGAGGAAAGGGTTAAGTGTACCGGAGTCTGGCTCCGAGCAGGCTGAGTGACGTCTCCCTTGATGATGTTTCAAGGAGTTTTGGAAATACATCCACCACTGATAAATACTTGAGGTTGGCTGTAACATGAAGCCACACTTCAGGTCATGTCACATAAACAGAAAATAAACTGCCTGCTCTTACAATAGAGATTGAGGCTACACCATGCTGTCGTCTGCACAGGAGTCGGCACTGAGCTGGGGACTTGCGCTAGGAGTGATATGCAGGGCAATACTGCTGCTAATGGTTATCCAGGGGTCGGCTTTACAAACCGGTAAGTTTCTCTTTCTCTCTCCATCCTTTAGAATAAATCCTGTAGTCTTTTGTCTCTTGTCAAATTGCCTTTCGGAGCATAGCTCTTTTCCAGTTGGTCAGAGCTAGTGTGTGTGTTTTTAACTGTTGCGGATAGTTGAAAAGATTTTGATGATGGTTCAAGAAAGAATTAAAACTTTTTTCACAATAAAAGTCTATGTTCAATTGTCTCTAATAGCTGTGTTGAGTTTTCAAACCAGCTCGTTTTGTTTTTGTTTTTTCCTGATGAGGTCAAACTAAATTAAAGTGAAGTGAACATCTTTGAATGTCAAGTATACAAGTGCTATTGTGTGTCCAGCTACACAGCAGTGTCTTTGGTAAATGAATGTTGATGGACAGAACTTTCTACTAATAGGAGTCCCAGTCTACTGTTTTCAAAATTAAGTAATTAGGTTTGTGGGAACTTAGTTATTATTATTATCTTTTTAACCAAATGAATAATTCATTGAGAGCCTGGAGGATTATGTTCCAATTAAAGACATACTGTAACTAACTACAGCCCTTGGAGAATTATCTATAAATTTAAGTTGATGGTTTTTAGTTTATTAAACTTATATTTAAACCTATATATCTATATATAACTCTTGGTTTATGTCTAGACTTTTTAAAATAACTTATATTATCCAAAACTAAAAATAATATTCTTATCAGTATCATATTTTCATCAGTACTATAGCCATATGATTAAAATACTGTTTAAAGATGATGTTTAAAGATAAAAATTACTTTAGTAACTGATTACTATATTTTTCCTTGTTGATAGTTCCCATTTGCCCATTCCCTCAAAGGTAGGTATTAGGACAATGAACTTCTGAAATGTACTGGTATTGGCTTGTTTGTCAGTTTTGTTTTTCTTTTACAAAAATGGCTCAGATTGCTCACTAGAGTACCCAGCTCATTAACGGGGTCTTCATGTTGAGGGACAGTTAATACCTGCATGCCTTGGGTACGCTGAGACCACCCAGGAGGTATAGGTATTGAACATCAGTCACGCAAGCCATATAGTGCACAGGTGGTTCATTCCTTCAGGGTGATATTGATACTGATATAATGCATCCATTACAAACACATATATTTAATCTAATACTGTGCACTAGATTGTCTCACTAAAAAGTATGGGTCAATTGCAATGTACCAAACTTAGTCCACCTGATGCACCCAACAGAGGGATTAAATGAGTTTGATCCACTTGCAATGTCAGTACCATTGGTAATCCCAATTGTAGTGTACCAAACGTTGATTAGATCATTGGGATCATCAGTCAAACTAGATTAAGTTTAACTGATGATGGGGTCCAGAAAATGTAGTTCCAAATAAAACAGTGATTTATTTTGTGGACACACGGTGCAGTCTAAACAAAGAGGTGAGAAACACGGTGAAGGCTGGTGCTGGTGCTTTCATGCAAAAGGTCGCTCTCAACAAGGATGGTCGTTTGTCTTAGCTGGTGCCTGACAGGCTCCTTCGATAGTCTGCAAAACACCAGTCCTGGTTGCACACACAGCAGCCTTTGTAACCTTCCACGTGTTACCTCTCTGTGTCTCCAATTTCTCAGCAACACTTGTGTGAGACAGCACACTTCCTTTAGTGCCCAGAGTTCTGTCCCTGTAATCAGTGAAACCCCAATCCCTTTGTTATATTAAAACTAGACTTATTCTTCATCCCTGTGTTTCTCTTGGTAGACTGTGAAGATAGTTTATTTGAAAGAATATGAATATTGTTTTCAGCTTTGTACCTTTATAATACAGTTAATCTATAACAATAAACCATGGTGAGTCTATAGACATTAACAACAGAATAAATGGTGAATTTTCACTAAAATGTTTCTTTGATTTCTTAGTATATTCTCGAAATTCCCAATGCAAATTATGCATATTAACACTAGAATGACAGCGTTTATAGGCATACCTAGGAAAATCATGTAATATAAATATTATAATAAAAGGACAAACAATTGAATATAAGTCATAGTTTTATTCAGGAACGTTATGTAAAGCATCTACACAACCGAAACATTGTAACATATTACATATAGCACAGCCTCAAAAAACGGTAAAAAATGAAAAACAAATATTTGAAAATAAATGTGTATATCATTGTGGCAATGTGCCCCGCCCCTGTGTGCATTTCTGTGTTATATGTTGCGTGTGGTGTGTTAATGTTGGTGTATAGATATTGCCTCACGGGATATAAATGGGTGTGTGTAGCACGAGTTATTTAAAATGTATAATTGTATTTAGGCACGGGGATTGCACTTCACTTCACGTGCATTTAAAGTACTTGATATGTGAGCACAGGGTTTTCACAGATTAGTTCACGTGCTGGGATTCAAGTGAATAATTAATTGGTAATTGAATCCCAACACAATTGTATATATAGATGCACGTTTCATTCACTCTGGGTTGTGTGTTCAGGGTGAAGGAATGGGAGAGAGTGAGGAGAGAAATAAAAAGAAGCAATTGCTACGTGGTACGTGTTTGTTTTGTGTTCGTCCCTGTTTGTTAGTGTCTGTTGGTTTTGTTTGTCTGTTTATTTTGGCCGCAAGTGCCATGTCCTGTTTTCTGTTTAAACCGTTTATTTTACAGTAAACTCACTGAGCGCAACAACGTCTCGGTTTCACTGCAAGTACTGCCTGTCTGTGTGTGATTCTTTCTGGCCTGACGTCATCCCTGCAGCTAGCCTGTACAACTGAAACAATGTAAAAAAAATAAAATAAATGGGTTTATATTGCCTACATCACAAAGTGTATATACACAACCAAAGCTATGTGTTTATACAGAGATGTACTGTAATCGAAATTACATGAATAAATAAACATTTGAACAGAATGGGCTTCATTTACAGACGTGCTCAAATTTGTTGGTACCCCTCCACAAAAAACGAAGAATGCACAATTTTCTCTGAAATAACTTGAAACTGACAAAAGTAATTGGCATCCACCATTGTTTATTCCATATTTAATAGAAATCAGACTTTGCTTTTGATTTTTTATTCAACATAATATTGTAAATAAGAAAACAAATGAAAATGGCATGGACAAAAATGATGGGACCGCTAACCTAATATTTTGTTGCACAACCTTTAGAGGCAATCACTGCAATCAAACGTTTTCTGTAGCTCTCAATGAGACTTCTGCACCTGTTAACAGGTAGTTTGGCCCACTCTTCCTGAGCAAACAGCTCCAGCTGTCTCAGGTTTGATGGGTGCCTTCTCCAGACTGCAAGTTTCAGCTCTTTCCATAGATGTTCGATAGAATTCAGATCAGGACTCATAGAAGACCACTTCAGAATAGTCCAATGTTTTGTTCTTATCCATTCTTGTGTGCTTTTAGCTGTGTGTTTTGGGTCATTATCCTGTTGGAGGACCCATGACCTGCGACTGAGACAGAGCTTTCTGACACTGGGCAGTACGTTTCGCTCCAGAATGCCTTGATAGTCTTGAGATTTCATTGTGCCCTGCACAGATTCAAGGCACCCTGTGCCAGGCGCATCAAAGCAGCCCCAAAACACAACCGAGCCTCCTCCATGTTTCACTGTAGGTATGGTGTTCTTTTCTTTGAAAGCTTCATTTTTTCGTCTGTGAACATATAGAGCTGATGTGACTTGCCAACAAGCTCCAGTTTTGACTCATCTGTCCAAAGGACATTCTCCCAGAAGGATTGTGGCTTGTCAATATGCATTTTAGCAAATTCCAGTCTGGCTTTTTTATGTTTTTCTTTCAAAAGTGGAGTCCTCCTGGGTCTTCTTCCATGGAGCCCACTTTTGCTCAAAAAGCGATGGATGGTGCGATCAGAAACTGACGTACCTTCACCTTGGAGTTCAGCTTGTATCTCTTTGGCAGTTATCCTTGGTTCTTTTTCTACCATTCGCACTATCCTTCTGTTCAATCTGGGGTCGATTTTCCTCTTGCGGCCGCGCCCAGGGAGGTTGGCTACAGTTCCATGGACCTTAAACTTCTTAATAATATTTGCAACTGTTGTCACAGGAACATCAGGCTGCTTGGAGATGGTCTTGTAGCCTTTACCTTTACCATGCTTGTCTATTATTTTCTTTCTGATCTCCTCAGACAACTCTCTCCTTTGCTTTCTCTGGTCCATGTTCAGTGTGGTGCACACAATGATACCAAACAGCACAGTGACTACTTTTCTCCATTTAAATAGGCTGAATGACTGATTACAAGATTGGAGACATGTGTGATACTAATTAAAGAAACTAATTAGTTTGAAATATCACTATAATCCAATTATTTATTATCTTTTCTAAGGGGTACCAACAAATGTGTCCAGGCCATTTTAGAATATCTTTGTAGAATAAGCAATAATTCATCTCTTTTCACAGCTTCTTTGCTTTATTCTATGACATACCAAAGGCATGCAAGTATACATGATAAAATAGATTTTAATTTCATTACTTTTCAGGAGGAATGAAGCATTATATCAATGAGCTATAAGGGTACCAACAAATTTGAGCACGTCTGTACAATCGTTTACAAAGTCTAAGTGCTGGACCAAATCACACAGATCCTGTGCTTTTCGAAATATGCAGTGCACTTACTGCAGACTGTCTTTGCGCATTTGGCACAGCTATCAACAGTAACCCAGGCTTCTAGCACGGAGAGGAGGGGAAGAGGGTGTGTTAGCTTTCCCTCTCTCTGAGTGGCTGAGAGGCGGGCCTTGGGGGATTGCTGGTCCTATAAAATAACACTCTGTTGTTCCCTCAGCTCTGCCCCTATAGGACGTAAACAAGCCAGCGGAAGCCTTACGGCCAGACGGAGAAACAAAAGGAGACCACCCACAAACAAAATAAAGCAAAACAAAATAAGAAAAGAAACAGAGCAGTAGCGGGGAAACCTTGGGCAGACCCCCGAAAGTATAATTTTAACCTACACTGTTGAAGTAACTGTAGAGTGTAGGTCGGAGTCTCGGGCCGTTCGGGTAGCAACGGTCGGAGAAACGCTGCAGAGTGCAGCACCTTTAGTTTGTAGTTTTGTTAATAGTGTTTTATTTTCTCTTTTTCTTTGTGCCTTCTGTTTTGATTATTGTTTTGTGCACCTGCGAGTGTACCCAAGGTGATCCGTGAAAACTTATACCATTGCTGGTAATCGTAGGATAACAGTGCCACCTTGTGGACAACAATAAATCGTGAACCAAAGTGGTGTTTAGCACTACAGTTTTCTGTCTCCTGTGTCAGTGAATTAACCACCCTTCCACAGGCATGTACTAGTACAATGAAAGCTTCTAATTACTACAAGAGCATTGACCAGGGATCATCTTGGTGTCACTGCTGCTGGAAGATTCATCTTCGCAGTCTGCTTCAGAGCCAGATTCGTCACTGTCCATCTCTGCTGTATCAGAATCGTTGTTTGGCAAAATTTGCAGTAATTCCTACTTTGCTGTCCTGGGTCTTCCACGATCCATTTTCAATGTGTATTGGGGTATGTGGAAGGGTGGTTAATTCACTGACACAGGAGACAGGCAGGTGGCACTAAAGGTCCATTGTTCCCAGTTACCAGCAATGGTAAATGAGACACGGTCAGGTAGACACTTGCAGGTGCCTAAACAAATAATAATCCAAAACAGAAGGTACAAAGAAAAAGAGAAAATAAAACACTTTTAACAAGCAGCTTTACCCCGACCGTCGCTATCCGCACGGCCTGGGTCTCCGTCCTACACTCACTTATTCCCTCGACCTGTTATGCACATACTTTCTGGGGTTCTGCCCAAGTTTTTCCCTGCTACTAAAAAAAAAAACGTATTTTGTTTTGTTTTGTACCTCTCCAGCTGTGCTTGGTCCGGCAGCAGCGCTTCCGCGGGCTCGTTTTCCGTCTTAAAGGGGCAGGTCTGAGGGAACAACAGAGCATTATTTTATAGGCCCAGCAATCCCCCAAGGCCCGCCTCAGCCACTCAGAGAGAGGGAAATCGAACACACCCTCTTCCCCACCGCTCTGTGTCACTGCCATGACTGGGAGGCGGATCTTACGAGGCTGCTGCCCTCTTCCTGCAGCACCATGCATACGCCAGACAGTCAGCACAGATCTCCTCTGTTACAGGGTAACAATGAATTTCTTAGAAAAACAAGTGACTTATAGCAGCCTAACTAGAGTGCAGACAGACAGCTTGGCGCCATGAGCTGTCAAGGCTGATTGATGGGCTATCAGGAATGCAGACTGATATAATCAAACTTCAATACATGGCTGCAAGGCCCGACTGATAAATACAAATAATACTGCAACATTTAATTGTTATAATATGTTTTATATGTATCGGTCACTTTTTGTAGCTACGCAATTCTTAAACACACACACCGCAATTTATATTTAAATTCCAAAAACGGTCAAAATGACCGCCTTGGTCGTTCTAGTGTTAACTGCAGTTTGGATGGGAATTTCTGCATAGTAAAATTCCACACAAACGCATTATGAATATTGAAAGCATGAATACCAAACAGCCTTTATCAAGCAGGCTAGTATACATTATTACATGTATTCACAGCACAATGTTGGGGTGTGTACACTATTTTACAGCATAAGCATTGTATAGATCGGTGGATTCCATGTGCCGTTTATATGACAAATACTTTTAAAGTCCTGTCGATGTTAAAGATGAATATAGGGGAAAAGCGATGAAATGTAAATAATCTATAGGGGGAAAATAATGTGGTCTAATTATATTTGCACTAAAACACACAGAAAATGTTTCTTCAAATCGTCTAAAATTCTGGTTTATATTTTCAATATACTGGTCTATCGGTTAGTTCCCATAATCTAACTTGGTCCACTTGATCAGATCAGTTTAACTAATTAACTGGATGTTCGGATTAGTACTCTGCCATTGGGACTGACTGTGTTCAGTTCCTGTGGATTTTTTTAGCCCTGAAGTTAGTCCACTTGAAGAGGACTAAACCAATGGTATAACTAAATAACTTACCTATGCTTTACCATGAATACACTGTGCTTTAGTACACTTTTCTATGCTTCTACTACTATATCAATTTCAGATACAGTAAACAGAGTATCTGTTTACTGTATCTGAAATTGATATAGTAGTAGATTTGATGAAGTAGTAGTTTTGATGAAGAGTATCACAAAATAATTGTGTGCTTGTGTGCTTGGAATAACCATGTCTTTTTCATAACATTTCTCATGTTCTGTATGTGCGTGTTCATGTGGGGAGTTCTGGAGGTGGCTGTTTTGGCAAAGTGTGCTTTGAGTCATGTCTGAGCATGTCTTTGAACATCTGGGATGGAAAAACAGACAATTACTATAACCACAAATCACAACACTCAAGCCATTACCCGATTCCAGACCTAAAATGCTTGCAAAATAACTTCTAAACACTATATGATATCTGCATTAATACTATCTGTCAATCGTTTAAATACTTAATGATCAAATCCTGAACCAGAAATTTCCTCTGGATATAAACAGAAAGCTTTTTTTTCTTTGTGTGTGGCAAGGTGATGGTTAATCATGGGCTTGGGAGAAGGCCACTTCATCTCCCTGGAAAGTAAAAAGCTAGCTCCCCAATGTAAATATGTGTATTTCCACAGCGCTGTGTGTATAGAAGCCCCCAGTATTGTGGGTATGCAGAGCAGCCGATATGTTGGAAAGAAAGACATCCTTGTTCATACAGTATGTCAATCAGGGATAATTGACTCATTTACTCCTGACTCACAAATGAGGACACTGCAGGCTGACCCAAGTTCTACATGAGGTGCTGCTAAAAAAAATGCTGTTTAAAGTAAGAAACCAGCTCTGCAATTAGGCACTTACTGAGCCTTTATCTGTATCAGGTAAAGATTCTTACCATTGAAATTAGCAATCATTTTGGTTCCTGTATGGCTCAACTGGTAAAGGCACAAGAGTCATACATAAGAACATAAAAATGAACAAAGGCCATTCAGCCCATCTAAACTTGTCTGGTTGCTATAGCTAATTGATCTCAGAACTTTGTCAAGTTTAAGGATCCAAGTGATTCTGTCTCAACAACATGGCTAAGTAGCCCATTCCACACCCTCGCCGCTCTCTGTGTGAAGAAGTGTCTTCATTTCCAGCTGTGTCCTCTGGTCCTGGTTTTGTACTGTTCTAACAGGGTTGGATATTGCCCCGCCGTTAATAGGGGTTCCTTAATGAACTTGTCATCTCGGAAGGATGAGTAGCGACAGGATCTTGGTCCCCACGGCCAACACTATTTGTCTCTGTTTACCCTATCAGTCACTTCACTATAGACCTCTGGGTATGTGCCTATTCTGTGCATACTTCTAAACACGTCAATACAACTTCACCCTATTTGGGCAAGGCAGGGCTCGGGATTTAGTTACACGGTGGCCATCTGAGTTAACAGTGATAGTAAATAGCAAATATGAATTAGGAAATCCCTCCCTCCCAGAACCGGGAGACACCCCTACTCCGAGATACAAATAATTACAGATTGTGGCGGGGTGCCCCGGCCCTGTGCATATTTTTGTGTTATATGTTGTATGTAGCGTGTTATTGTTGGTGTATATATTGGGTCACGGGATATAAGGTGGGGTTATGTAGCACGAGTGATTTAAAATGTATATTTGTATTTAGACACGAGGTTGGCATAATCACTTCACATGCAGAGTAAAGTGTGTATTTGTATGTGGGCACAGGGATTGCACAAATTAGTTCACGTGCTGGGATTCAAGTGAATGATTAATTAGTAATTGAATCCCAGTACAGCTGTATATACAGTGCCTTGCGAAAGTATTCGGCCCCCTTGAACTTTGCGACCTTTTGCCACATTTCAGGCTTCAAACATAAAGATATGAAACTGTAATTTTTTGTGAAGAATCAACAACAAGTGGGACACAATCATGAAGTGGAACGAAATTTATTGGATATTTCAAACTTTTTTAACAAATAAAAAACTGAAAAATTGGGCGTGCAAAATTATTCAGCCCCTTTACTTTCAGTGCAGCAACCTCTCTCCAGAAGTTCAGTGAGGATCTCTGAATGATCCAATGTTGACCTAAATGACTAATGATGATAAATAGAATCCACCTGTGTGTAATCAAGTCTCCGTATAAATGCACCTGCACTGTGATAGTCTCAGAGGTCCGTTTAAAGCGCAGAGAGCATCATGAAGAACAAGGAACACACCAGGCAGGTCCGAGATACTGTTGTGGAGAAGTTTAAAGGCGGATTTGGATACAAAAAGATTTCCCAAGCTTTAAACATCCCAAGGAGCACTGTGCAAGCGATAATATTGAAATGGAAGGAGTATCAGACCACTGCAAATCTACCAAGACCTGGCCATCCCTCTAAACTTTCAGCTCATACAAGGAGAAGACTGATCAGAGATGCAGCCAAGAGGCCCATGATCATTCTGGATGAACTGCAGAGATCTACAGCTGAGGTGGGAGACTCTGTCCATAGGACAACAATCAGTCGTATACTGCACAAATCTGGCCTTTATGGAAGAGTGGCAAGAAGAAAGCCATTTCTTAAAGATATCCATAAAAAGTGTCGTTTACAGTTTGCCACAAGCCACCTGGGAGACACACCAAACATGTGGAAGAAAGTGCTCTGGTCAGATTAAACCAAAATCGAACTTTTTGGCAACAATGCAAAACGTTATGTTTGGCGTAAAAGCAACACAGCTCATCACCCTGAACACACCATCCCCACTGTCAAACATGGTGGTGGCAGCATCATGGTTTGGGCCTGCTTTTCTTCAGCAGGGACAGGGAAGATGGTTAAAATTGATAGGAAGATGGATGGAGCCAAATACAGGACCATTCTGGAAGAAAACCTGATGGAGTCTGCAAAAGACCTGAGACTGGGGCGGAGATTTGTCTTCCAACAAGACAATGATCCAAAACATAAAGCAAAATCTACAATGGAATGGTTCACAAATAAACATATCCAGGTGTTAGAATGGCCAAGTCAAAGTCCAGACCTGAATCCAATCGAGAATCTGTGGAAAGAACTGAAAACTGCTGTTCACAAATGCTCTCCATCCAACCTCACTGAGTTCGAGCTGTTTTGCAAGGAGGAATGGGCAAAAATTTCAGTCTCTCGATGTGCAAAACTGATAGAGACATACCCCAAGCGACTTACAGCTGTAATCGCAGCAAAAGGTGGCGCTACAAAGTATTAACTTAAGGGGGCTGAATAATTTTGCACGCCCAATTTTTCAGTTTTTTATTTGTTAAAAAAGTTTGAAATATCCAATAAATTTCGTTCCACTTCATGATTGTGTCCCACTTGTTGTTGATTCTTCACAAAAAATTACAGTTTCATATCTTTATGTTTGAAGCCTGAAATGTGGCAAAAGGTCGCAAAGTTCAAGGGGGCCGAATACTTTCGCAAGGCACTGTAGATGCACGAGTCACTCACTCGGGGTTAGTGGGTTCATGAGTGGAGAACGGGTGTGGAGACAGGAGTAATAATAATTTTAAAAAATAACAATTGCTATGCGTGCTGGCTTGTAAACCAGCACAATACTTGTTACTGTTTGTTGTTGGCCAACGTGCCGTTTGTTTTGTCAGAGTGTTTTTCGTTTGTTCAGCCTTTTTATTTTGTTTATTTAATAAAAGTGCTGCAGCACATTCATTACCCAATCTGCTGTGGATTCCTTTAATTTCACTCGCAGTGCTGTGTGTTTGTTCCGGGTCTGACGTCACCGCTCAAGCCAGCTTACCACACAGACCTATAACACTTTGTAAGAAAACACACACCACTAACATGTAAAGGTAGTAAAAATAAGGTGCATTTATTGTAGTAATAGAATACAAACAGAGCAGCGAGCTCCGGATGCTGGGTTGCATTATCATTTATGCATAAGAGAGTTTCATCCCTCAAGCACAAGACATGCGCAGCATTTCAAATACAAACAATTTCCATATATGGATGTTAATAAGCAGTTTAAGTTCTACACGTGTAGCTCTCAGAAATATGTTATTATTAAGCAGATAATATGCAGATAAGGAGTAGCTAATATACCATGAGATTGGAAGACAGGACGGCATGACTCCAGCTGTTTTCGTCCTGCATGATAAGTTTTCGCCGGTGTTATGGGTTTCTGTGGAATTCTGCCTCTGCTTATCTTATGCCCCTGACAGTAAGCTCAGAATTGATATTGTCAAAACTGCACTCACTCCTGGTTTTTATATAAACCTTTTATTGTGCAGTATACGCTTTAATGAAGATTATAAAATAATCTTACAACTTCTATTAAAAAGTATACATTTCAAATTACTATTGTGGTTTATTTTTACATTGGGATAACAGAAAAGAAAAATAAGGTCAGGCAAATTATTGATTTTATCTTACTTAACCCCAATACTCATATATTTCTGTAAAACTCAATCAATATTTGATAAAACAAAAATAGCAGTGAGAATTTCTTACACTGTTCAGTATATCATTACTTTAAATCATCAAGTCATTATGATTGATCTTGACACTGTAGTTTTCAGAACCTCAGTTTAACTGTTGGATATTAACATATACAACAACCCTTATTCACCTTTGTGGTCAAGTATTTTACTGTATTAATTAAATTAAACTCAGATTTCAAATCAATTAACCTTCTAAATTGTTAAACCAGTATTTCTACATATAAACATGAAAAAGCAAACAAAAGCTCAGTATAGTTACGATCGTGACGTCTTCAATATCAGCGTTTCCCACTCAGGAGTCAACAATGTCTGGGAGGATCTCAGCAAGCTGGAAGAGTAATGACAAGTCTGGGAGGATGTCACCGGGCTGGCAGGGTAATGACAAGTCTGGGAGGATGTCACCGGGCTGGCAGGGTAATGACAAGTGGGAGGATGTCACCAGGCTGGCAGGGTAATGACAAGTCTTGGAGGATGTCAGTGAGCTGGCAGGGTAATGACAAGTCTGGGAGGATGTTAATGACAAGTCTGGGAGGATGTCACCGGGCTGGCAGGGTAATGACAAGTCTGGGAGGATGTCACCGGGCTGGCAGGGTAATGACAAGTCCGGGAGGATGTCAGTGAGCTGGAAGGGTATTGACAAGTCTGGGAGGATGTCAGTGAGCTGGAAGGGTATTGACAAGTCTGGGAGGATGTCAGTGAGCTGGCTGGGTAATGACAAGTCTGGGAGGATGTCAGTGAGCTGGCAGGGTAATGACAAGTCTGGGAGGATGTCAGTGAGCTGGCAGGGTAATGACAAGCCTGGGAGGATGTCAATGACAAATCTGGGAGGATGTCACCAGGCTGGCAGGGTAATGACAAGTCTGGCGAAGCACTGCAGCTCCTTTAACAACCACCCCAAGCGACACTAGCTTTTTCGCCTGGTGATGGCAACTACTGGACTGCTGTAATCCCCCTGTGACAGGCAAAGACTAGCGTTCTCTTATCTGCACAAGTCACAATGTCCCCAGGCCAGACACATTATTAACCTCACCCAGAATTTAACTTTCGTTTTCTTCTTTTAAAACACAGTTCAGGTTCTGGGTCCAATAAATCTTTACTAGCTTTCCAGTTGGCACTTCACTTAATATAATGCTTGACCTTTTTTAATTCGATGTACTACGTAAACAAATGACTCTCTTGTATACTGTGCAATGTGCATTAGTTCGTCTAACTACACTTTTCTTTCTGAAGCAACTTTCACTGACACTTGACTCACTGTACTGCCGAGACGTGCGCTTTCTCATCAGCTTTCCCATTCCTGGTCAGAGATACTATGTCTTCTCTTAAAAAGTGTATCTGCTGCCCTTTATTTCCAATCAGGCCCACACCATGGCCATGTGTTACTCAGCTCTGGCTCACGCTTGCTCCATGGCTTGACTTGCAGCAACTTTTTCTTAAACACAAAGTATACAAAACAACAATACGCACTCCAGTTTAATGTACAAAACACTTTAAACAAGTTCCTGAAATGGCAGCGGGTTTTCCTTTTTTTTAAAGTAGCACACTTTCAACAACGCTCAATCACTGCTCCATTTTGTCTGTACTCTGCTCTCCAAATCGAAAAGACAGACATTTTGATTGGCTAGGGGCCGCAGCTTTCAGTAAATAAATTGGCCAGTGGAACTATCAATCAGTCAGAGATTACATAGTCGGAATAGACTTCCCTTTTTCAGTCAACGTTAGTTCTTAAAGCAAACACTGAATTTACTTATTTCTTTAACAGGTTGCACAGTTTCCCTTACACTGTACTTAAGGTATTGGTTTGGGTTAACTATGTCAGTTCCTTTTAATATTTTAAAGACATGTCCCCACATATTCTTCTTTGTCCTGATTGTGTCCTGGTTCTGCCAAGTTGATGGGCCTCTCTGGAGTGTTTCATTAGCTCTGGCACTCGTCGTGGTTAGGGAGGCAAAATGGACTTGAACTGTTTCTCCGCACTGCGTTACTGCGGGTCCTGCTGAACAGGAGTCTAATGAGCTCAAGTGGACACCTGCAGGGCTGGCCTATTGTAGCTCATCAATATCCGCTCTCAAACCTTTGACTGTAAAGAGGCAATTGGCTTAGCCATGGGATTGGAAGATGCCCACTGTCCTTCATTTCTCCTGAGCTGTTCTGGGTAATTACTACAATGAGGGATCTTAATTGCACATTTTAGCTAAAAAAAATAAACATTTGGCCTGGATAGGGGTCTCAGTTGATGTGTAATGTGTAATGTTTGCATGTCCTGGCATACACATTTTGCTTATGATATGCTGGCCTTGTTTTGACAAGACATGGTCTACTAGACAATACCTGCACTGTAATCAGTTTGACACCACAAATGGTTTTATGCAAATGTTTTCAAAGTCATCATTCACCCAAGAAAACATTGATTTTTGTTATAATGTGTTTTCTAGACAACAAATGTATCTGCACATGTATCTCCTCAGCCAGTTTAGATGCAATTTGCATGCAGTTTGTTGCTGATAAGCGTGCTTTGCATAACCCTTTTCCCTCTGGCGGTGGTATACCTTTGTTCTTTGTTGTACTTATTACTAATGTGTTTCTTTCATCATCATTTCTTTGTGTATTTACTTGCCCTCAATGAAATGTAACTTTCTTTTAAACAAAACCTTTTTTAAAAAGCAATTTTGTATTATTACACCTTTCTTTAAATGGCCATGTGACGGAGCAGCGTCCCTCATATTACAAACTCATAGGACTTTTGAACTGACTGTGCTTTTTAAATGTAAACACTGTAAACCTTGTGATGTAAACTTACTGGTTTAATTATTGCCCTACAAGCTGTTTGTTCAGATGTAATCTCCTCACAGAAAAGTGCACATTTCTGGGGTGATGCGCAGATGACTACAGCTTGGTACAAACGAAACACAAAGAGACTAAAACATAAAATTACAGAAAAAAAGAATAACTTGAAAGAGTATAAAAGAGAAAATAAACTTTAGAGGAAGTACTAGCCATTATAATACCTACACTAGAGTGGCAGGGGGAATGGTATAAACTAACTGGTGGGTTTTACTTGTTGGGAGGTAAATTCAAATGTAAAAATTGTTCAAATGTTTCTATATATTGTAAGGAAGCGTCCCTGCTAATGCTGGTTTGCACCCACAGCAGACCCAAACACAGAACTGCATGTTTCATATTTTCATTCACTTTTATTGACACAGATCATTTCATTCACTTTTATTCACACAGACAAACATAATAAACAGAACACACAACTAAAGCCTAGCTCCCACTCGGAACACTAGCTAAACTTTTACCTACACTTACACTGGCACGGGACCACTAAGCGGGTTACCTGTTTCAATAAAACCACTTGTTACACACAGTACACAAGTTTTACACAGTACACCCAGGTTCACACAGAACCTTTACAGTGTCTTCCAGACTTCACACAGACTCCTACTTCAACCCACCACCAACACAGACAAAGACAGGCGTTTATACACAAACACTTAACCAATAATGACATTAAACGATCCCCAAGTGCACCCCGGTGATTCCCATTCAGCCCTAGAGGCTTCTGGGACCTGTAGTCTTTCAGCCTACGGCCATGACACCTCTCCCATGCACTACAAAATGATCACATACACCGCAATATATATACCATGGTGATATTAAAAAAAATAATAATAATAAAGGTATTATTGAATTATTTGAATTTTATTTAAAAGTTCACCCATACACCGGGGCTAGTCAGGATGTGGGATTACATCAGCATTGTATCCAAACTTAGTAATACAAAATACCCACACTATATTTATTTTTTTTGTTTTTTTTGTGCCACCATTAGTTGGCGCCTAGGCAGCTGCCTATGTCACTTACAGCTAACGCTGGGCTTGTGTACCATGCGGTTGTATACTTTAGTATGTACTCCTTACCTCAGTCTTTTGAGGACGGCTCGAATCTTTTCACCTGAAGTTTCTCTTCATAATTCAGTCCCAATGTTGGTGTTGTGCCCCAAACCCACTGTAAATAACCATGGCTTTGCCTCCTGTCAGACCTTGGAAATCATAACTGTGCATGGGCCACAGGTGCGGTGGAGAAGAACACCCTGCTATAGATTTGCTGTGTTCATGATTCATATTTAGTGACACACACACACATACACACATACACATACACACACACATACAAATATATATGTACAGTCGGCGCTGCTTTATCGGGACGCCTCGGGAGAAGGAAAAATATCCCGAATAAGCAGCCGTCCCAATTAAACGAGAGGCATTTGAGACAACCTTAGTCATACTTTTTTGTTTCTTAATGAAAAGAAAAAGAAAGAAATCACATCACATTATGATTAAATTCTAAATACATAATTTAAAATACGAGTCAATGTTTTTTTTTATTCCTAATCAAAATTAATCGCTGTTTTTTTTATTTCTACATTAAATGAAAAATAATTAAATCACATCTTATCACAAGGCACCTGCCATGTTGACACGCCAACTTTCTTTGCAAAAGCAGCCTGAGAAACCACAGGAGACTCCTCCTTCTTCAAAAGTTCACCGTGGTATACACAATTTACACAAGTCACAGCGTAATCACATCCTCACTGCACTGTGCTACGCGACCTGTCTTGCTCTGAAAAGCGATCTCTGTTCATCATTTGAAAATACTGTATCCCAATTAAACAAAGTGACGTCCCAATTAAACAACATAAATACCATTGGGAAGAATCGTCTCCCAGAGTTGTATCCCATATCAGTATCCTGATTAGGTGGAACAGGCTGTATATAAAAATGTGTGTTTGTTCTTGCGTACTTTGGTGGGGTGGTACCCCAACACTCTCTATACAGGAGCTGCCACTTTTTACAACTTATAAAATACAGGGAAGTGGAAAACCCAGGCCAATGTTACAGATGTTTGCTGTGTTTTTGTTTGCCAGTTGCCAGTGAGAACTGCCCCGGCGCTGAGTGGAGCATCATGTGTCGTGGCTGCTGTGAGTATGATCAGATTAGCTGCAAGTGTCCCAGCCAGGGGGAAGTGGTTGGCTACGCCGTGCCATGCTGCCGGAATGCAGAAAACGAGTGTGATCCCTGCATCATCCACCCTGGTAAGGGATCAACAATACCCCAATATGCAATCTGTACCCCTCTATACTGTAACAGAGCCCCCAACTCTCCCTCAATCTATACCCCTCTTTACTGTAATAGAGCCCCCAACTCTCCCTCAATCTGTACCCCTCTATACTGTAACAGAGCCCCAGACTCTCCCTCAATCTGTACCCCTCTATACTGTAACAGAGCCCCAGACTCTCCCTCAATCTGTAACAGAGCCCCCAACTCTCCCTCAATCTGTACCTCTATATACTGTAACAGAGCCCCCAACTCTCCCTCAATCTGTACCCCTCTATACTGTAACAGAGCCCCCAACTCTCCCTCAATCTGTACCCCTCTATACTGTAACAGAGCCCCCAACTCTCCCTCAATCTGTACCTCTATATACTGTAACAGAGCCCCCAACTCTCCCTCAATCTGTACCCCTCTATACTGTAACAGAGCCCCCAACTCTCCCTCAATCTGTACCCCTCTATACTGTAACAGAGCCCCCAACTCTCCCTCAATCTGTACCTCTATATACTGTAACAGAGCCCCCAACTCTCCCTCAATCTGTACCCCTCTATACTGTAACAGAGCCCCCAACTCTCCCTCAATCTGTACCCCTCTATACTGTAACAGAGCCCCCAACTCTCCCTCAATCTGTACCCCTCTATACTGTAACAGAGCCCCCAACTCTCCCTCAATCTGTACCGCTCTATACTGTAACAGAGCCCCCAACTCTCCCTCAATCTGTACCTCTATTTACTGTAACAGAGCCCCCAACTCTCCCTCAATCTGTACCCCTCTGTACTGTAACAGAACCACCAATTCTCCCTCAATGCTTTTAGTTTTAATTATTAAGACTGTCTTTAAATGTTGTTGATATGACTAGGTTTTTAAGTCAACATCTTAAATCATTTATTATCATCGTAATGGCCATAATGATTGTTTTGATTGGTAGCACCAGTATCCGATATGGTATCCCGTGGCCAGGAGTCATCTGAAGGCCCTGCTGACTGCCTCTCTCCCACCTCCAGGCTGCAGTGCCTGTGTTACCCTGCTGACTGCCCCTCTCCTCCAGGCTGCAGTGCCTGTGTCTTTACCCTTCCGACTGCCTCTCTCCCTCCTGCAGGCTGCAGTGCCTGTGTTACTCTGCTGACTGCCTCTCTCCCTCCTGCAGGCTGCAGTGCCTGTGTTACCCTGCTGACTGCCTCTCTCCCTCCTGCAGGCTGCAGTGCCTGTGTTACCCTGCTGACTGCCTCTCTCTCTCCTCCAGGCTGCAGTGCCTGTGTTACCCTGCTGACTGCTCCTCTCCTCCAGGCTGCAGTGCCTGTGTCTTTACCCTTCCGACTGCCTCTCTCCCTCCTGCAGGCTGCAGTGCCTGTGTTACCCTGCTGACTGCCTCTCTCCCTCCTGCAGGCTGCAGTGCCTGTGTTACCCTGCTGACTGCCTCTCTCTCTCCTCCAGGCTGCAGTGCCTGTGTTACCCTGCTGACTGCTCCTCTCCTCCAGGCTGCAGTGCCTGTGTTACCCTGCTGACTGCCTCTCTCCCTCCTGCAGGCTGCAGTGCCTGTGTTACCCTGCTGACTGCCTCTCTCTCTCCTCCAGGCTGCAGTGCCTGTGTGTTACCCTGCTGACTGCCTCTCTCTCTCCTCCAGGCTGCAGTGCCTGTGTGTTACCCTGCTGACTGCCTCTCTCTCTCCTGCAGGCTGCAGTGCCTGTGTTACCCTGCTGACTGCTCCTCTCCTCCAGGCTGCAGTGCCTGTGTTACCCTGCTGACTGCCTCTCTCCCTCCTCCAGGCTGCAGTGCCTGTGTTACTCTGCTGACTGCCTCTCTCTCTCCTCCAGGCTGCAGTGCCTGTGTCACCCTGCTGACTGCCTCTCTCCCTCCTGCAGGCTGCAGTGCCTGTGTTACCCTGCTGACTGCCTCTCTCCCTCCTCCAGGCTGCAGTGCCTGTGTTACTCTGCTGACTGCCTCTCTCTCTCCTCCAGGCTGCAGTGCCTGTGTTACCCTGCTGACTGCTCCTCTCCTCCAGGCTGCAGTGCCTGTGTGTTACCCTGCTGACTGCCTCTCTCTCTCCTCCAGGCTGCAGTGCCTGTGTTACCCTGCTGACTGCCTCTCTCTCTCCTCCAGGCTGCAGTGCCTGTGTGTTACCCTGCTGACTGCCTCTCTCTCTCCTGCAGGCTGCAGTGCCTGTGTTACCCTGCTGACTGCTCCTCTCCTCCAGGCTGCAGTGCCTGTGTCTTTACCCTGCCGACTGCCTCTCTCTCTCCTCCAGGCTGCAGTGCCTGTGTTACCCTGCTGACTGCCTCTCTCCCTCCTGCAGACTGCAGTGCCTGTGTCACCCTGCTGACTGCCTCTCTCTCTCCTCCAGGCTGCAGTGCCTGTGTGTTACCCTGCTGACTGCCTCTCTCTCTCCTCCAGGCTGCAGTGCCTGTGTGTTACCCTGCTGACTGCCTCTCTCTCTCCTGCAGGCTGCAGTGCCTGTGTTACTCTGCTGACTGCCTCTCTCTCTCCTCCAGGCTGCAGTGCCTGTGTTACCCTGCTGACTGCCTCTCTCTCTCCTCCAGGCTGCAGTGCCTGTGTTACCCTGCTGACTGCCTCTCTCCCTCCTCCAGGCTGCAGTGCCTGTGTTACCCTGCTGACTGCCTCTCTCTCCTCCAGGCTGCAGTGCCTGTGTTACCCTGCTGACTGCCTCTCTCCCTCCTCCAGGCTGCAGTGCCTGTGTGTTACCCTGCTGACTGCCTCTCTCCCTCCTCCAGGCTGCAGTGCCTGTGTTACCCTGCTGACTGCTTCTCTCCCTCCTGCAGGCTGCAGTGCCTGTGTTACTCTGCTGACTGCCTCTCTCCCTCCTCCAGGCTGCAGTGCCTGTGTTACCCTGCTGACTGCCTCTCTCCCTCCTGCAGGCTGCAGTGCCTGTGTCACCCTGCTGACTGCCTCTCTCCCTCCTGCAGGCTGCAGTGCCTGTGTTACCCTGCTGACTGCCTCTCTCTCTCCTCCAGGCTGCAGTGCCTGTGTGTTACCCTGCTGACTGCCCCTCTCCTCCAGGCTGCAGTGCCTGTGTTACTCTGCTGACTGCCCCTCTCCTCCAGGCTGCAGTGCCTGTGTTACCCTGCTGACTGCCTCTCTCCCTCCTCCAGGCTGCAGTGCCTGTGTTACCCTGCTGACTGCCCCTCTCCTCCAGGCTGCAGTGCCTGTGTTACCCTGCTGACTGCCTCTCTCCCTCCTGCAGGCTGCAGTGCCTGTGTTACTCTGCTGACTGCCTCTCTCTCTCCTCCAGGCTGCAGTGCCTGTGTTACCCTGCTGACTGCCTTTCTCCCTCCTCCATGCTGCAGTGCCTGTGTGTTACCCTGCTGACTGCTCCTCTCCTCCAGGCTGCAGTGCCTGTGTCTTTACCCTTCCGACTGCCTCTCTCCCTCCTGCAGGCTGCAGTGCCTGTGTTACCCTGCTGACTGCCTCTCTCTCTCCTCCAGGCTGCAGTGCCTGTGTGTTACCCTGCTGACTGCCTCTCTCCTCCAGGCTGCAGTATATTTGAGAACTGTAAGCACTGCCACAACGGAACCTGGGCGAACCGGGATGATTTCTTTATCAAGGGGAAGTACTGCTCTGAGTGCAGGAGAGGCTGGTCAGGAGGAGGCTGCATGAGTGAGTATCTCTCAAATGCTGTCTGTCTCACTGGACACAACACCAACTCAAGAACCTACCTGCATAGAACCGTCTTTAAATACACAGAAATGTTCAGGTGTATAAAATGTCTGCTTTTTTCTGTATATAAGAAATAATTTAAGAAACTAAAATTCAATGACAGACTTTTGACAAAGTCTTTTTCAATTTATTCATTGAATAGATTGAAAAAGACTTCAAGTTGAAACCTTTGTCACTGCATTTCTGTTTCTTTAGTTTTTTTAATTCAACAGCACGATTGAGTGTTTACTAGTTCTGGATGTATAAGAACCTAACATAAAAAGGTTAGTAATTAGAGTATGCCATTCAGCCCATCAATGCTCTGAGTTGCTGATTGATCCCAAAACTTTGTCTTGTCAGTTCTTAAAGGATCCCAATGACTCGAGCACAGCAACAAGATGGCTTGGTAACCTGTTCTGTACACCCACTACTCTCTGTGTAAAATACATCTCTTACCCTTGATTTGAGTCTTTGCAACTTATTTTCCAACTGTGCCCTTTGGTCCTGGTCCCCGTTCTTAAAATGAAAAAAGGACTATAGTATATCCTCCATGTTTTCTTTCCTCTTTGCCACTAAGTGAAAAACAGGGACAAATTGTTCCACAAGGCAAATCATATACAGACATTTCTGCCTGTGTTGAGTGCATCATTTTGAATTATTACATTGGGTTCTTCTGCCTGATGATATTCAGGGTGAAACACACATGGAGAGTTTTCATAACCAGCTTCACTAGAATGCCATTGTAATATCTGGAGTATAACACACACTCTTTGAGGAGGAGAAATATAGGACAGTTTCTGCAGCTTTATAGACAAGCTGCATGTTATATACTATGGTGTTCTTGCTGGGGTAGTATACTTGTTATATTCTGAACACAGATCCATTGAGATTAAAGTAGGTATACATATGGGTGCACTGCAAAAGCATTGTATGCCTCTACTGATAACTGGTAGTATGTTTCTTTTTTCAAAACTGTATTCACATCAATAACTATAATCTGTTCTGTGCAGTTTTGAGGGTAGGGATCCTGTACCAATCATTCCATTTTCCTCTTTTTAGAATGTGGTGGCGTTATTAATGCACCAAGAGGTGAAATTGTGCTTGAGAGCTATCCCATCAATGCTCGCTGTGAATGGACAGTGCATGTTGATCCTGAATTCACCATTCATTTAAGGTAAGTGTTGAGTACCAAGAACCCTAAAACACTAAGTCTATCCATATTTCTCAACAGGCAAATTAACAAGTCTATTTTATCAGGTACATTAATATTTACAGTTAATTCTGTATCTTACATAAGGGGGGAAAAATATAAAAGAACTACATTGATGTAATTGATGACCCTCACAACCGGTTGCGTAATGTCTAATGGCTTGAGTACCAGAAAAGCTAACTGGTTCGCGCAAACACATTCTGAATACGAAAGAGAAAATACTACTTCAACTTGTGACAACTTGTTTGATTTGAATAAAGAAAAAAACAACACTGTGTACACAATGTTTGAAATTCTGCTTCCATATTCTGAGAATTCAACTCTTTGTTGTGTCACGATCTTGAGATAATTATCTTGTGATTCTGAGAATTTTCTCACATATCTAAAACATCATCTGACATGTGTAAGATAACGTTTTTTTTTAAAGCAATTATTATTATTATTATTATTATTTATTTCTTAGCAGACGCCCTTATCCAGGGCGACTTACAATCGTAAGCAAAAACATTTCAAGCGTTACAATACAAGTAATACAATAAGAGCAAGAAATACAATAACTTTTGTTCAAGTAAAGTACAAGTTTGACAAACCACAATGTGGTTGGTTTTTTTACAAGATCTTCTCATGATCAAACTCAAAGCTTCTTCTTCTTCTTCTTCTTCTTCTTCTTCTTCTTCTTCTTCTTCGAGTAGTAATACAATACTGACACCTTTCACTCTGTCGTGCCACTCTCGTGACCATGTTTTAATGGCTACAGGGGTAAGTTAAGGCTGGGACTTGTTGCAGCAAACCCATATAGAACAGTACAGATGCTCAAAATATTGTGATCCTGAGATAGCAACAATTAAATGATTCAGAAAGATATAAAGATATTATAGTGATACGTACAACAAAGCAGACAGCATATGTAAAGTTTTTTTTTTTTTTTATCAAATCTATAGCATGTGGGTCCCTGAGTGGCTCACCTGGTAAAGGTCACGTGGTGTGCAGGGTAAGTCAAGGCAGTGCAGGTTTGCGTCCTGGCTATGCAAACTCAGTTGTTTTCACCGAGGTGAGCTCAAGCAGACACCTGAAGGATAGTTTGCTCACTGAGGTAACCCAAAGCAACACTGGATAGATTAGTGATAATTGGCCTCTGTGAAGCCAGCAGTGTCTGAAATCAAAAATTGAAACCAGTTGGCTATCAATTCTCTGACAGATTGATGGACTTGGCTGCTTGATACTGCCTTATTAAATAAAAAAAAATCATGATAGGCTTCTTTTATAGACTCCGATCTTGTTTTTCTGTAGTTAAAAAAAGGCAAATTGCTTGTATATTCTTACCATAAATTGATTATGGGGACACAGTCTATAGGTTTGCATCGCCCTTAACATTAAGCAAACTGGATCCTATATATCATGCAGCCTTTATAGTCGCTTTTTGTAAATACAGTATTACATTGCAAACATTTTTTAATTTTATCGGTTCCTAAAGTGTGTACAGAGGCTGTCAAAAGATCATTTGCCTATTTTGCTCCTTGGTCTTGGAATGATTTACAATCTAAACTTAAGTACAATTTAAGAGTAAGCTGCACAGTTATCTACTTGAGAGTGGTGCATGTTTTAAGTAGTTGAGTAGACTTGTTACTGTTTCTTACTATTTGATTGTTGACTGTATTATTATGATTTGTTTGTGTCTTAAGTATTTCATTTTTGTATCCATGGTTTTGTACTGTGTTGTATTGTGTTGCTGCTGCCGTTCTTGGCTAGGTGTCCAGGAGTCCAAAGAGATTTTAGTCTCAATGTGCTTACCTGGTAAAATAAAGGTTTTAAAAAAAAACAACTCACCCTGCACACCACGCAGCAGCTGAGCCACTCAGGGACCCCTCCTTTTCTTTGTAGAAATGTTAACAAGTGGGTCATGAAATCCCCGCTGGAGATAAATAAACACTAGCAAGATTTGTTCAGGGTTATAAGGTGACATTTAGTTAGATCATTAAAATACACCCCATGTCTTCACCAGTCAGGTAGTCTGGCTCCTTGAGTGACTTCTTCCTCTTTCCACTGTTTCTGCTCTAGGTTCACAATGCTCAGCCTGGAGTTTGATTACAACTGTCGCTATGACTATGTGGAGATACGGGACGGGGACAGCGTTTACTCTCGTGTGATTGGTAGATTCTGTGGAAATGGGAGGCCTGCTACAATTAGGAGCACTGGAAGCTCTCTACACATCCTCTTCGTGTCGGATGGATATAAAAGCTTTGATGGGTTTCATATCACTTTTGAAGAAAATTCTGGTAATTACAACATTACAAAAGCACAGTACACCTTTGTTCTTTGCAAGTTGACTGTCATTCTAGCATCCCTCTGTATATCTCTGGCATCATACAAAGGCTATCTGCTCTAACTGTGTATGATAAAAAACAGATTGAATCTCCAACCTCACTCTAAAACTGGTGTGGCAGAGGCACAGAGGTGCACAGTCATGGCATTTGTTGACTGAAACCTGTAATCCAGTGCCTTTCACTTTACTAGAGTCATTGCCTTGTTATTAGGGTGTGTGTTTTTTAATTCCTTTGTAATGTGCAAATATCCTAAATATGTATATATAAATATATGTACAAACACAAACTACAAGATGCAATACACTTCAGCAAAAATACAATCAGCAATTGCATCCATCTATAGCAACATACTATTATTAAAAGCAATGAGCCTAGGTGTCAGCCATATGGAGCCAGGGAAGAGTTTCCAATTGAAAGAAGCTCTAAAAGTAAAACTATGTTCTTACAAAACAGTCATTTGTAGTACCAATTGAACAAAGTGACTGTGGCAAAGTGGTTAACAGTGTGCAGGTGCAGGTGATCAATAATCAGACAAACAATGATAATCCAGGTGCAATGAAGGTTTAATTGTATGATCCAATGCCTGATGGCTAACAGCAGTGAACAATAACAATGTTAATGAAGCAATACAGTGGTGTGTATTGCTTATTTATAATCCGCGGGTTGGCCCTGAAATAATAACAGTCCCATTTCAGTTCACCCACACGTAACACATACACAAACACAAACACCAGCCCACAGTGCGTGCTCTTATGCTCGTAGTGAAAACTGTTCTTTAGTGACAACAAAGTGCAGTGATGTTGATCCGGGTTTAGTGCTGGCATTTGGCGACAGCTCTGGATCGTGTTAGCCGTCCAGATAATAATATAATAGTATATTAATAACGACAAACAAAATAAACAAAACACTCCTGTATCACAATACAGGTTCTCCTTTTGGTTGTTCGATTTAACCATTCACAAAGGAACAAATCATATCACTACGTCCCCTTTTTATAACATCACCCATGACCCCTTGGTCAACGAGCGCATCCGCTCCTCCAATCCGCGGATGCCATGCCGTTTACCGTCTGGGTCATTGGTTTCGTGTACCGTAGCTCAGTCCCCTTTCTAGATGGCCGACTTCCACCTAACCCTGGGAATAAACTGTCATGCCATTTAGTCCAGGGTACTCTGTTCCCTTTACACAGCGCCCTCGCAGGTCGGGAGGGAGATCTAACACCAAGAATCATTCGATCTGTCACAGTGACTGAGAAAACAAATCAAATTCCAAATACTATACAAAATGCAATGTGTCAGATATTCATAAAGCAACACACAATTAATTAAAAACAACATATTTTTAGAGACACTTGTTAGACCAATAATCACTAAGACGTAATATTAAGTTTGTAACAACTATTTTTTCAAACTGGTTCATGCTTGCTTTATTGCCATGCAAAATCCTCAATTTGACTGATCTCAGAGAACTCTGAGACTTCAGAGAGAGAATCAAATATTTTTTTCATGCCTAAAATATTAGTAATCTGGCTTTACCCCTATTCATTTTTATTGTACAATTCAAGAATGTATCCTCTCTCCACTCTTAGTCTTTTTGCTCTTACTCTGAACAAATGCTGCTTTTCACTCTGTCTTCATACTAAAGTACATCTCCTTGTTTTAGACATGTTTTAGACAGTAAGCTGCCATAGCATCAAAACTGTCTTATGCAGGTCATAAAGGACATACTCATTAGTTACTATTTTGACAAACAGTACTTTTAAATATACACTTTGATGCCCCGTGTAAGGACTGGCACAAAGAAACAATGTTCTTTGGGGAAAATAGTATTTTATATTGGTGGGTACTAGTCCCACTGGTTCACAGAACAGGTCAATTTTAAAACAGCAATCAAACAAATAAAAATAGACTTGCCTCCAATATCAAGTGGCAAGAGACTCATCTTCCTATTGCAGCACGAACAGCCTGCTTATATACATGCCCACCTTGGGGCCAACCTGAAATTAAGGTTATCTAATTCTGCACTTTAAACATATTTTCCCATACAGTAGCACTCACAGAATGAGAGGCAGAAACTGGTCTCAGGGACACCCTGTCACACTCCATTAGAACAGGGATAATTGTAGAACAGAAATATTTTCTTGTTCGTTACTTTACCCCTTGAGTGATTTACTGCAATGTATTGCTTGCAAAGCCACAGCTGACTCTGCAGCTTGTGTCCTACCATAAAACAGTTGCCAATAACTTCTCAGGCTTCCTGTTTCCCATGTAACAGAAAATAAGATTGTGACTCTTTCTTTTAGGCTTGTGCTTGTTTTATTATATAAAAAAGAAAACTGGAAAGTGTTCTGGGTTACCACAGCAACAGTTCACACTCAGGCTGAGGCTCACATTCCTTCTGTGCTCGTACATTCTCTTGGTAACCAGGCATCCCACTTTGTTTTATTTTATTTATGTAAAAACATGCAACCAGGAAAAAAGACCATTGTTTCCAAGAAGGTCCTGGACAGATTGCAAAGACAGGGCAGCATATCATTCGTATTTTACTTTGTAGAGTATTCTTTTTCAAACCATTGATGGCTATAAGGAATCAAGTAAACCATTCTGGTTTGAAGAGAAAGCAAGACCTTTCCCCATGTACGGGATGGTGCTTTTCTGTCTTGACAATTTTGTGATCTTAAAGTCGAACTCAAGCTGACGAGAGGGTGGAGGCATGGTAATTGATTCTGAATGTCTAATGCATTCCTTTGTTTCATCCATAAATCATTATTTCATTGATATCTTGTTACAGCTCATTCAGAACACAACAGCTTTCATTCTGACTTAGAAAACACATTAACCCCGTAGCAGCTTAGGAAATTAGGAAATTATATTTTTCGGTTTGGGACATTGGTACTGCTGATTCTTTAAATTATTATTTTCTTAAAACTTAGTTTTAGTACTTTTAAATATATATATTTACTTTTTTCTCACCCTAATCTTACACATTTTTACCACTGGTACTTCACACAGTCCTTAGCTGTACTTGTTAGATGAGTCAAATTTAAATACTGTTAACTGGTTGAATAGAACAGCTTTTAGGTGTGGGTGTTACAAGACCTGTATGCTATAGGGCAGTAAAACATCCTCTACACTTACTGTGTTTGTGCTCGGGACTGTCCCTGTAGTGGAAGTGTGAGACTTCGTTATTGCCCTGGCCTCACTCGTTGGGTTTGTGTTTGTCCTCAGCCTGCTTGTCCTCGCCCTGCCTCCATGACGGGACATGTCTCCTGGACACCGCTGTCTCCTTTAGGTGTGCCTGCCTTGCTGGCTATACAGGCAAACAGTGCGAGAACAGTGAGTTACTCACCAATATTACACCCTTCCCTTTTATCTGTCAGATCTTACAAAGATATAAGGCAGCAAGATAACAATACAATGTACAGCAGTAATGTGATACTGCCCATAAAGCTACTATAGATGCTCAAGAGTACTGCTGCAAATATACTGAGTTCAAAATGCCTTTGAATTACTGTCATTATTTCTTGTAAGGGATACGCTTTAATTAAATGCTAAACCAATTATGATGTTTTTCATGATGGGGCCAAAAACGTGCTTGTTCCTCATTTTTATGAAAAAAAGAAATACATAAAAATAGGAAACGTAAAAACACAAAAATGGAACATCAAACAACTGGTGAAGGAGCAGGAGACAGACAGAGCGAGTGAGAGACACACACAGCGAGCAGGCTCAAATCATTTGATAGAAAATGTATAGACAATGAAATAATGATACATATATATATATATATATATATATATATATATATATATATATATATATATATATATATATATATATACACACACACTGCTGTGCAAACGTCTTAAACAATTTGCACATCTTGGGGGTTATACTACCATAGAATCAACCTGCATCATCTACAGAATGTCATGCCACGTATACATTTTAAATATTTAAAAAATATATTAAAAATTTTTGGACGCTTCTCGCACCCCCCTTGGATTGCTTTGCGCCTCCCACAGGGGGCACGCCCCCCTTGTTGAGAACCACTGGGTAAATGTGATGGATTAGCTTCTACAACAATTCATATTAGCTGCTCATGTATAGTTTACTTTGAGTTGTTGTAATCACAAGTCTTTGAAGATTCGGATCAATGTGAATTAAAGATTGCTAAATAACAAGCATGGTTTCTTCTCACCCAAACTAAACTGTATTAAGTTGTTATAATAGTGGAAAACACTAGTGGAGGCTTTGAGTAAATTGTTGATGCTCATAACCCCTGAATGTGTCTAAGACTTTTGCACAGCAGTGTGTATATAAAACCTCATCGTAGGAGGAAAAATAGATAAAACATCCTTACACCATTGGGCAATAGTCTCCTCACAACAAAAGAAATATGACGATCTGGATATAAACTGGATTATGCAGCAGTCAGCAAGCCACACAGAGAGCTGATAATTATGCAGTATGAACTTCAAAAACATTTTCTGTTATTTATTTCTATTATTTATTTATTTATTTACGTATGCTGTATCAGCTATATTTAAACAAAATATATAAAGTCGTATTTACTAGCCAACCTTGCCTCACTTATTTTCTTGACTGATTCATATATTAAATATGTACTGCAGACTCAGCAGACTAGTCTTAAAATTAAATTAAAACAATGAATCATTTTAACTTAGCTAACAGTGTATTTGTTAACTGAAGGTGTAATAAAAAGTCACTTATCCTCATACCTAAGTGAAGCATGCATGTGTCCAGAGTAAGAACAGAAATTGCTGGGCTGTGTCCCCCAAACATGCAACTTGCAGGTTGAGGTTCAGCGTATGTGCAATACTGACTGCCCATACATTTGCTTCCGAACAAACTTGTATATTAGCAACCAGTCTCATTTTGACCTTGATTATCAAGCACATTAGTCACTGATTCATGTAGGACATATTTAGTTGGTTTCATCCAATGGAGGGAGACTATACCATCTAGTGCATGTAAGTGCATGTACTGTAGTGTCAAGTGTTTAGCATACTTAATATAAGAACAATCTGTAGGTAAATCTAAATGCTGGAACTCTGGATAGCAGGATGTATTGAATATCCTGGAGCAATGCAATATTAAAAACATACTTCCAGAACCACTATCTGGAGACTACATTAACATCTGTGGATCCCACAATATTACAAGGCTCAGTGTTAAATCTAAACAGTTCAAATACATGTGTGTGTGTACTGTATTTGTTATTGAACACAGATAGAAATATTCTATTGACATAAGACCACCTCTTGTTAGGGGGGTTGGAAAGCAGTACCATAATTAAAATTGAGTCAAAATGATTAGAGCTAGAAAGAAGCTTCCACTGGCCTCTTACAGCAGGGCCAACAGCATAATTCCAGTAAGTGATGTGTATTACCATTACTTCACAGATCTCACATTCTCCTATATGAAAGAGGCACGCATGATGTTAAACATGTATTTGATTTGTAATTATATTTATGCATGGCATTTATAAACAATAGAATTGGTGAAAAAATCTTACACACTTTTCCATACTGTACTTCCCGTTAAAGGAACACATCCAACACATTGCTTCTGTGAATCTGAGTCCTTGTAAAATAATAATAATCTCAATATTTTGTTATTTTAGACAATTACTCTTCCCGGGCTCACTGTATATACAGTATATATATATATATATATATATATATATATATATATATATATATATATATACAGTGTATATATATATATATATATATATATATATATATATATATATAGATATATATAGATATATATATATCTATCTATATATATATATATATATATATATATATTTCTCTAGAAAACTAAACTAAACTTAATGTTTGCTGTTTATTTTCTTTAAAATAACTCAAACTCGCAGAACCTGTACATATTGAATCATGTGAATACCAATCAGTACTTTTCCTATGACTGACATGTTTTTACACATTGCCTCACATGTCAATCAACAAGACTTTCAGACTTTAGTCCTTTGTGTGACTTGTGTGAAGTTGACTAGAAGTACAGCATTGAATTATCTGCAAAGAGCGTTCAATAAATATTCCTCTCCAATAGCATCAGATAAGTTACCATTAAATAAAATTCACCTTTACTCCAATAGCATCAGATAAGTTACCATTAAATAAAATTCACCTTTACCGTAATGCGTGCGTTTTTCATATAGAAGAGTCTGAGACCAATGAAATTATAGCAATATTAGGTAAGACTAAAGACTACCACACACCAGGCGTGATGCTATTTTCTATTGGGCGACAAGATACTTTCGCAGCGACATGACCATACACACCAGAAGCAACACAGAAGCGATGCAACAGATTGGAAAACTGCCAGATCAATAAAACTATGATCAAGACTAGTACATATTTGTCAACGTGGTGTAGTAATTGAGTGCCTTCTCTGATAGTATTTCAACACATATGTCAATAAATCATACATACTAGGCTTCTCCAGTGCCTTTGAAATGGACTCTCATATATTACCTTTCAAATCTGTATTTTTATAATTGCGATGACCTTTGGGTATTTTTCCACAGCAAGTATTATTTTTACCTCTGTCATTTTTGATACTGCTTCACCCTGCTTATCCAAGTGCATTGAAGCTGTTCTCTGATTGGTCAACTACCTAGTTGTTGCAAGACAAATCGCAAAAAATTGGATTCAATTCTATTTATTTCTCTTCGTTCTAGTGTCGCCCTGGTGTCGTCCCCATGTCGCCTGTGGTGTGAAAGATACCAAAAGTGTATTTTCTATTCATTTTGTCGTATCGCTGCACAGTTTTGCTTGTCGCGTCTCGTCTGGTGTGTAGGGCCCTTTACTGGAATCATTTTGTTAGCACCATGTACACATAGGCCAGGCCTGCTGCTTGGAATGGAACTGCCAGTAGTGGTGTTTGTTTAATGACTTGGAGAGGTTTTACTGTAGACCACAACTGTGATTTTTCCTCTGTGAGAGAAGCCAGATCCTTCAGACTTGAGAAAGAGGGAGAGAAAACACAAACGGCTGCAGCCTTCTTTGAAACGTTAGAACTGTTTTAATATGTTCCATGCTTCATTTCCCTTCATGCTGTGTGCTAATGAAAGCACTGTAACTCTGAGCGAGTGCCCACTGCTTGGTCCTGCCAAGGGACTTGAGAAAATAAACCAAGTGTTTTCTGTTACATTTGTGTTCAATGAACAGATAGGTAACTAAGGAAATAAAGTGGAAATATCCAAACAGGGTGTATACCCTGTTCAGCTGTTAGGGTAATATAAAACAGTCTCCTCATTAACGCAAATGTAATGGTTGGTTTGTCACAGCTAACGCTGCCAGACAAATTTGGTCTTGATTTATCAAACACATCACTAACTGATTCATGTAGGAAACGTTTTGGTGGTTTCATCCACTGCAAAGAGAAAATACCATCTAGTGTATTTAAGTGCAATCCTAGGTAGTGTGACAGTGTAATGGCTTGGCATCACAGCCAATTGAATTGAATGGCGAGGGCTGGGCACAAATTGCTAACCTCATGGTTTAATGAATTACAACAAGCTTTCTGCAGTCAGAACAGAAGCTGGTATAGAATTTAGGTAAGAAAATCTGGTTGCTACAGAGAACGCATGCATTACCATTTACTTTCAAATGTTCTTGCATCAACATCAGGCCAATAAAAATAGTATTGCAGCACAACATAGTTGCGATGTTGGTAGAATAGTCACAGTCCCTTTCTATCTTTCTAGCCGAATACAGATCCATGTTATAGAACGAATACTAATATCACAACGCAATTGTTTAGATGGTGCGCTGACTCAAGGTCCTTCCAGGCAGCACTTCTGTTCTCCAGTGCCAGAAAATTGTTTTGTTGATCATATAATTCTTCATGTTTGGCTATGGCCAATATTAATGTTTCATGCTGTACCTTGGATAACAAGTCCATGGTCATATTGCATGAATCCCCGGTGTCTCCTACAGTGAATATTATTGGTCACTATAATTTTTTATGTCAGTAAAATTGATCAAATTGAAATGGCTTTTCCAAAAATTAATGCATCACTCTTGTCCGACAACACAGACTTCATGTGCCATGTACAACAGGATGTATGTGTTTGGTAATTAAATTTGGTTAAAGAAAAGATACATGGTGCCCTTGTACTAAATGTGCATTTGACTATGCAATGTTAGTACAGAACATGCCCAGTTGTAATGGTCATATGTGCAGTGTTGTTTAAGGCTGAGTAATTAATTTAGTAACCTTTGTGACAAATTGAACATTGATATGTTAATACTGAACATTGTTACCCTTAAAATAATTGTAGCTTAAAAAATAATGCCATAAATCTTACCAATTTGCACTTTAATTAGCTAATGTGCTGTTTTTAAAGAAACACGATTTTATTCTTATTTTATGTAAATAAATGCATAATGAAACCCTTTGCAAAGCACAGAAAGACATTTTTTTCATTCTTTTTACTTCTGTGTTTAGTGATAAGATAGCTAATTGCTTTAAGCTCAGACTTTAATGTCCCTTAGGAATAAGATGCAATTCATTGTAGACTAGCTTTAAAAAAAGTCATGTTTGTACCCCTAAATGTATTAAATGACCATAGCTGGGAATTGGTGCCAGTGGTCTGTTGCTGCAGACTACCGACAGCACCAGACTTGAGTGACCACCTATAGAGTTGAAATAAGATCTCTTAAAACTAATAAATTGAGTAAGATTTCGTACAGCTCTGTCAACACACAACACAGCGCTCTGGCTGGGTTCAACGTTTTTAACGTCAGGGGTCATACTCGCGTAGCTGTGTCCCCTTTGTACTGCTAAACTAC
The DNA here is from genome assembly GCF_902713425.1 of Acipenser ruthenus. NCBI lineage: Eukaryota > Metazoa > Chordata > Actinopteri > Acipenseriformes > Acipenseridae > Acipenser > Acipenser ruthenus. The sequence goes on from NC_081215.1 coordinate 15,171,694, forward strand.
TCCCTGTGTTAAGTGCGGCACCACGCTCTATTCAATCAACGCACACAACACAGCTGATCACAATAGAGCCGTTCATCAGCCCCACAGCCAGGCCTTTTGCCAAGATGTCCGACTTTCGGTTCCGCCCTACCATCGAGTCGGCCGATCCCTATGAAGGCATACCACCAACCTTACTTAGCGCCCTTCTAGGTCGGGAGGGAGATTTGCAGCTCGGATTCATTATCTCCTGTTCACACATGACCCAAGCATATCAGTCTGATAGTGCTTTTGCAATGATCCAAGCATATCAATCTGCTAAGGCTCTTGCAATGATCATAGTATATCAATCTGCTAGGGCTCTTGCAATGATCCTAGTATATCAATCTGCTAGGGCTCTTGCAAGGATCCTAGCATATCAATCTGCTAGGGCTCTTGCAAGGATCCTAGTATATCAATCTGCTAGGGCTCTTGCAATAATCCTAGTATATCAATCTGCTAGGGCTTTTGCAATGATCCAAACATATCAATCTGCTAGGGCTCTTGCAATGACCCAAGCATATCAATCTGCTAGGGCTCTTGCAAGAATCCTAGTATATCAATCTGCTAGGGCTCTTGCAATGATCCTAGTATATCAATCTGCTACTGCTTTTGCAATGATCCTAGCGTATCAATCTGCTAGGTCTGTTGCAATGGTCCTAGTATTATATAATTTTATAAAGATCTAACCAACCTTTTTGGCCAAAAGGGCCACTGGGCAGTTAAAGAGCCAGAACCTTCTCAAACACACACTGAATACAATGCAAACATTTTAGACTAGAACATTTTCGATTGGTCTAGTGTACTAAAACAAAACAAAAATGAGTACATACTATGTCACTGTATTCATGTGAAATCTGTAGGTCTGATGATATATTTTAAACAAATGTTTGATATTGTTTCAGTGACATGACTATAGCGTTATCAGGTATTGAAACAAGGAAGCATATTCTACAAATACATACAATTTAGGAAATGTGAAATATTACAAATATAATTCAGCCTTAGCCCACTATGTGCCAGATTGTCTATTATTTGGAGGTGGTTTTACATTGACTTGCCAATTATTGAACTATGTAGTGGATCTACAGAGGATTGTTTGTTTGTATTGACAAAGGCCCTCATTTCCAGTTTACGAAAACGTGGAAGGGAAGCATTGCAGTCAAGGCTAGCAGCGAGAATAACAGACGCAGGAGACAGGGGATTGCAGTGGAAGTGTTTTCTGTGCGCTTTTATTTCATTAAATAAAGCAGCAGCTAAGCGAAGCCTATCTCCCACCACAACCTGCTGCTGTCAGCCCTTCCGCAAGCTGAACCCAAGAGCTGTCTCAAAGCCCCTCTCTTAGGCCAGGGTTCTCCCCAGGCCTTTTCAGCCAGACGGGGCACCCGGCTAACTGGCTGTCGCTGCCCAGCTGAAAAACCCAGAGCTGTCCGTCTTTCAGATGCTACTGTGCCTTAATAGATAAGGATTGATTGTGCCGCTAGCAGACTAGATCACTTGCACATGCTGGGTGAAAAAAAAATCATGGAACCACATGACAGCTGTGGCTCCTTGACACTACATTCAACCAATCAGAGAGCTGAAGGGGTGGGTTTTCTGTTTTAAGCACTTCGAGAGGCTGAAATGTTAAAATGACTGCTAAAAAAAATAACAGAATATTTTCAAAGCAAAAATTGTGACAATGAATGTGGAAATTACCAAACCGAAGTGGATGATGAAAAAAGAAAAAGAAAATGAAAAGAGCAGCCTGATATACTCAACGAAGAGTAACTTGTAGAAAGCGAATTGGAAGAACTGCAGTAGGGGCCAGTGCGTAAAAAAAAGAAACATCATGATAGCGGGTAGGATGTTATGTGGGGAAAAAAATGGAAATGGCTTTTTTACAGCAAGGAATTGGGTGGTATGATGTGCAAGCAAAGGATCAGGGGGTAAATGGAGCAGTGTAGCCTGTGTACAAATCAGGATGGATTATTATTTATTATTGAATTTCCTATCATTATTCAAATTATTTGTCTTTTTATACAGTATATTTAAGGTAATGGCAATCTTATTTTTCTGTTAAAAGTGCTCTTGGCTATAATGCTCTGCCACCCAGCTATACAGAATTCCTGGGGAGAACCCTGTCTACTATGTGGCAAGGCCAGCTGACAAATCAATTACAATCTAGCCACATTTCTTTCAGCTCCAATTAGATCAGGGCTTCTATTCAAACACACACATTCTCACAAATCCGGAGGCATGCCCAGTTGGTGGGGGTAATACATAGTGATATTTACACTGCAAGATACACTGCCCCCCTGTCAACACCGCACATAATATTTACAGAACTTATTCATAATAACAAATATATACACAATTGTACCGCACGCAAACACATAATATATACAAAATTCCATGTGCAGGGCCTCTGACCTGCCACAGATCAGTACACTATGATAGCTGCTTTTTAAAAGATGTTGCCTCATCCTCTGGAGAAGGAAGGGTTACGTAGAATAAAATGCAAAAGCAATGACTAATAGGACTTTAGAGGCAAAAGGCAGTAGAGGCCAAATGCACAGGAATTTCAAGTTTACTGTGCACACAAGGCAACTGTTTTTTCCATGATTCCCTCCATGTATTGGAACAGAAAAAGGAAAGGAATTTGGGAGGATGTGGAAAAGACAGTGCTCACTGGGACTTGAGCCTGTGTTGTGTTTTTCAGGCCTGTGTGTGAAATGGGCCCTTTGAGACCAGGGGCGTCCACTTACAGCACTGCAAGTGCATAACAAAGTTAGTTGTTTTGAAGTAACTGAATTACATGTGGTTCTTTTTGGTCACATTTTAGTGACAGTATACATTAATTAGTAAGCATAAACTGTGTCTATTTAATGTTGAAGTTGATATGATTAATTAAGGCACCGTTGAGTACATGTTGTCATGAATGTTTCTGAAAATGCATGGGTGTATGGAGTATAGTTTAAAAACTGAGGGTATACAGATATGCTGTATATTGTGTGTTCAATATAATACAGATATGCTGTATATTTTGTGTTCAATATTAAAGTATACTAACTACATACTTACCAACATCTGGAATCTGTTCAGCTGTCACAAGTAAGGTTGTGTGGTCCAGTGGTTAAAGATAAGGGCTTGTAACCTGGAGGTCCCCAGTTCAAATCCCACCTCAGCCACTGACTCATAAAAATACACAAACACTCATTATCATGTAATGAGCAAAATGCATGCTTTTCACTAACTCTACTGTGCAGAATAAATGAATAGTTTTTACTCCAGTCACTGTTAAACAAGCACTTTCTTTTTTTGTGTTGCTTTAATAGATGCCATTATCATTTGCTGGACCTGGTAGGCTGACTTTATTTAAATTAAATGATTTATATAGCATTTCCTTGAAACAATATTAATACAACTCAGAACATTCGTTTTTCATGTTTATTTTTTTGTTTCGGTTTCGTTGTAGCTTTTAAACACTTTCCAGTTTCAATTACTATTTCGTTAAGGAAAATGTTTATTTTTTGGTTTTTGGCCTTTTTTCGTTTAATATATATCACAGAACCGTGATCAACGAATTCTGTATGGAAATTAAGAGTGTAGCGCTCCAGTCCTTCACATTCCATGTGCTCCCACATTATACTCAAAATCACACACATCAGCGAGGAAACAATACGCTTCTCCAATATGACTGGATATGACATATGTCAATAAACTGAGATCTGGTCATGTGAATACAATCCCTGCCAGGCAGTGCAGTGCATGAGGGTCAGCAGCAGAAAGAGAGAAAACAAACAACGCCCTAGAGCTGTAAAGAATTTCCAAGGATAAATATTGTGTCTTTCTTCCCATGCATCGGGACTGTTGGCATATAAGCAAATATATACCAGGGTTGTGGTAGTCCCTTCATTTCCCCCTGTATTTCCACTAGGGAAAACTAAGTTCAAAATCATGTGATGTTTTGCATGTATGGGTCACTGTAGGGCGAGCAGCCCTGTACAGTATTTGTTTGTTTTATTTTAGAACGGGGTCCACCCCCGGCTTTCAGCGCCGTTTTTATTTTAAATACAACAAAAATAAATAAAATATTTAAACAAAAAAAGACACTTTGCTCACAGAGCACAAAATAAAACAGATAAACAAAACAAAATCTCAAACACAAAAATAATACGATCTTTTAATTTCGTTTTGCTTTCGTTTCCTCTCGCCGCTCTCACTCCTAAACACCCACCACCCCGAGCTGGAGCGCTGCAGACTTTTTATACAGGTGACCATCTCCCAATTAGCAACAAATTAAATCACCTAATTAATTCGGGAGATGGCCACCTTCTGCACGAGTTTTCTAATCAACGGCTACGCCGTCACAAATACATAAATAATAATATACGCGGCGCTTCGCCGTCCTAAAACACAATAAATAAACAAACAAACAAACACAAAATAACACGGCCGGAGGGGGACCCCGTTCTAAAATAAAACAAACAAATACTGTACAGGGCTGCTCGCCCTGTTACATTGACCTATTGTCTTTGAACACCCATCTCCATCAGTATACATTAACAACAACACTGGCAGCACCACATCATCTCCACATGTGAACAGTATGATTCGTCTAGCCACATTACTTGTGGTCATAACACCACTAGATTAGAGCTTTCCTGTTGTTGTCAGAAACAATTAAATCTTTCCATGCGTCAAGCATTATGCATATCGTGATACACTGTCCAACTGCTGGAAATATTTACATGCTTCTGTAAGTTTACAGGCAACACCAAAAAAAATGAGGTGTCTTACTGAAACTTACTGCTTCCTTCACATAAGTAGCTTTTATACCCATGTGTCACTGACTCTACTGGGAATGTACTCATCGGGAGGCCTTGTCTCATTTCTTGGTTTGCCTGAGTATATACAGTAGCATGTAAAGCACATTGTCTTATTTGCTGAAAGCTGAATTTCTAATGGTCTTGTGTAATAAAGTGGATTTTCTCAAATATCTGAACTGTCAGTGGTGATGTGCAGGACCCCTCCGGCACCAGCCAATGGAATGAGGGAGGGAAACGATCTCCGATTCGGGGGGCAGGTGACCTTTCGCTGTGACCCCGGCTTCACCCTCATTGGCACTCACATGGCCACTTGCCAGCTGGATGGTACCTGGAGCGCTGAGCCACCACGCTGCGGTAAGGGGGTACTGGATGTTTTAAATATTATACAGTTGGTTCAATTGTGTAACAAAACAAAATTCACTAGCGGTATCCTTCCATTTACAGTAATTGTAGCTAACAAAATAGTTCCAGAATTCTTAACCATTGTGCTCTTCCATTTGCTCCACAGGTCTGAACTGTTACATAGCAAACATGTATGCTAATTTTAAAACATATATCTGGTACCACACTAGATTAAATTGTCTTGCCTTCCAGGAAGTCTGTTACTGCTTTACTTCCTGGGTCATTTCACCCCAGCAGTGTCTTCTGGGTCAAAGCATGTTACTGGCTGAACGCATGTCAGTCAATAGGGAAAGCAGCAGATTGGTTATTGACAAAAAATAAACCATTGAAGGTGTGGGGACAATTTGTTGTGCAAGACAATCTAAAAGCATGGATTTATTTAACCTATTGTAGTACCAGATATGCTTTAAAATGACAATGTTTGCTATAACGTGTTTCTTTCAAAACTGCACATGTGAGACCTATATAATGAATGGATGTGCATGGCACAGACCATTTACTTAACTATTTTTCTAGCTACAATGACTGTTACCCCCTTTTGTAGTTGAAGTAACAGCGGTTTAGGTATGCTTCTTTGTTTGTTTAAAATCATGTTTATGTTGTGTAATTTAGTTGTAATGATTTATTCTATCTTTAGATATTGATGACATGGTGTTAGTTTGAATCGTATCCTGTGTATTGGTTTAATCCTGTCCGCACTAATTCCCTGTGTTTAGTCCCTGAGAAGAAGCACTGTTCTGACCCCGGGAGGCCCCTGAATGGCTTCCACCTGCTTGTGTTCGGCCCAGGAGACACCCTCATAGCTGTGCAGTTCTTCTGTAACAGCTCCTACACCCTGAGTGGAAACGTTCAGCGCACCTGCCAACCTGAGGGGACCTGGAGCGGCACGCAGCCCCAGTGTATCAAAGGTATTCACTTCAGTGGGAGTTGTGAATTACTAAACACCCAATTTGCCCTTTACGGGGCTTTACATTGGATTGTGGTCTAAATTTGTGAGGGGCTATGACAAGAATAATACAAACTGATAGTCATAAAAGAAATAGGGATAGAATGACTACTTATTTGCCAGTCGAATAGTCAAGGTAAAAATGTTTTAGTTATTAATATTAATAAATCATGTATTTGATCATGTCTGGTTTTCTATTTGTGTGTGTACAGTTTTGTAACACTTTGTTGTTTGTGCACTATATTTTAAAACTGTTTTGATTTTTTTTTTTAAGTATTTATTATTGTTCTAATATGTAATGAATTACAACCACAACTGCACTTCTATCCAGCTGCATACATTTACAATATTGACATTGCTATCTCACTGCTACTACAGTATGAACCCACAGAAACATCACTATGTTGCTGCTGCTGTTTTGAATTGAAGTGTGTGATTAGTCAACTAGCAGTTTCTGAGGTCAACTCGCTTGTCTATTCGACTGCTCAACTATTCGGTGCAACCCCTCCTAAGAAACAACTTTTGGTCTTTTTGGTGTAGTATTGCGCGGTATATCAAGCACACAATGTACAATAAACAGCAGTCGCCTATGTTCTTGACTCCTTCTTCAGTCCCAGAGAAGAAGCAATGTGGTGATCCAGGGAGGCCCCTGCATGGCTTCTATCTGCTGGCATTGGGCTCAGGAGGGGAGCCTATCGGCGCCCGCTTCTTCTGTAACAACTCCTACAGCCTAAGTGGAAATGCCCAGCGCACCTGCCAGCCTGATGGGACATGGAGTGGCAAACTGCCCCAATGTATCAGAGGTACGCCACCCAGCGCCGCCTTTTCACCTTAAGATTGAGAAAACTTCTGTCTGAATTTCTACCTGACAGAACATATTTCAGTTCAAGTCAAGTTAGGTTACGGTTCTTTTCAATTTAATTAGGAATGGTGGCGAGAGAAGTGGGCCACACCGCAGGCTACGATGAAAATGTTGACTAGCACTAAAATATAGGCTTGTTCATTGTTTTTATTTGTTCTCTTCCTGCAGCTTGCCGAGAACCCAAGGTCTCTGACCTGGTGAGACAGAAGGTCTTGGCCCCACAACTCCCCTTCAGGTTTCTGTCTGGAAAACTTTTCTACATGTGTATTTTTGATTTTTTGAATGTAAAACCAACAAACAAATGTTGGTTTAGTAAATAAATAGACACTTCCAATGTGACTCAGAGTACTCTTTGACTATTCACATTGATCTGGGGACTTGTGTAATTATGTCCTTGGTAATTCAGATATACAGAGCGCCCTTGTTATTTCATGCTTTGATAATTCACTAATTTCTAAGCCAAATCAGAGCTTTGTATGTCAAGAGCAGTGACTTGTAGTCAATCCAGTAATGCTCATGGAGCCAGTGTCAAATAGACAGTTTCGCTTGATTTTGATAGTTCATCAAATGTTGCTGCAATTTAGTTGCAGATAGTTGTTGTTATTCATCCACTCCAGGTCTTTGCATACGTGAGGTATTCAGAAAGTGGCTGCAGTGGCATCAGCACCAAGCCTACTATGAATCTGGGTGCCAACAGCAATGGCGTCTGCTCTCAATGGTCATGTAGGAGCTAAACCAGACAAGAGCAGTTCAAGTTAGGGTTGCATGCAGTAGCTCTCCAAGCAACTCAAAAGAATACCAATGATCCATAGTATCAAACACACCATTTAGATCCAACAGATTAAATAAAAAGGTAGAAACTGTCATATTAAGATGATGCTTGATATTTTTTACTTGTGCAGTCTCAGGCCTACATTTGGGCCTGAATCCAGAATGGGACTGCTTAGATATTTCCGGTGCTGATAGAACTGTTGGTTACAGTAGAGTTTGTTTATTCCCCTCACTTTAATAGTTATGTTGGGAAAACTACTAATCCAGTTGTGATGAGGAATTAGTTGCAACATCCCTTAGCAGGAACTCTTGAAGGTCTCTGCTTCTTGGCTGGGATGGCTTCATCTTTAGAAGAATGCATAAACAATTTATACAAGAAGGGAGACAGTGAAGTTTCCACAGAGACTTGATCACAGAACCCCCAACTGAATTTTTGACTGTCTCCTAATAGGTGGTTGAATCTTATTATTCATAATAGTATTTCAAAGCTTTCCCTTAATGCTTCTGAAGATGTTGTTTTTGTGATGGTCTCCACTCCGATCCCTGTAGGAATACCCCCTTGCACAAACTCTACTCCTCATCCTCCAGCCTGGCAAAGCACCAGAAACAGGTCCTCCCAAGCAAGGCCCCCCCTGTGCTGGGGGAGCTTGCCCCTGGTTTCCACCACCTCTACACCCAGCTGCAGTACGAGTGCACCTCCCCCTTCTACCAGCATACCGGGAGCACCAGGCGCACCTGCCTCAAAACGGGCAAGTGGAGTGGCCGCCACGCCACCTGCCTTCCAGGTGAGGATAGCAATGAGGCCCGGCACTCACCCTCAATCTGTATGTGTAAAATCTCACAGATTAAAGGTGGTGGATTTGGTCACTTTGATCACTATTCTTTGATATAGGGCAGTGGTCAGCAGGTCTAAAGTCGAGCCAGATTTACTGATGGCCCCATGCTAGATTTTATTATACCAGACCAATAGACGGCAACATAAGGGAAGCAGTAAGAGTCAAGCTTGACCATAGCAATGAAATGGGTCGATGAAACTAGAAAAGCATATACTATTACTACAATTGAAGGGAGTATTATGAAGAAGCCTGCTGGGGGGCTGTTGTGGCTGCAAAAATTAAAACAGGTGGCCTCAGAAACTCTGATCTGGTGTGTCTGGATTGGTTCTTATCCTAATCTTAATATGGATCCTAACCTAATCACATCCTAAACCACTGAAACACATAACTCCCTAATTCTGCTTCCTTGAGAAAGTTTGTAGAGAGTTGTGTAGAAACACTAATTGTACCTAAAATTGGAATTTACAGAGTTGGTATGCATATCTTTGTGTTTATGCACATCGAACATTGGGGTTTTTGTTTTGGTATTTAGTGTTTCTGTATGCAGCATGTGTTTAACCTGTATTAGTTTGCCAGTATACATTTGTGTTAATGCCTTAATTTTATGGATGTGTGTCTATTTGGCAAGCTAGTTGTATTTTATGTCTTACAATTACTTAAGACCTCACTTTTTTTTCCCTCTTCGAAAGTTTGTGGTAAACTCCCGAACTTCAACCTCCAGAAGCTGGCTGACACCCAGTGGCCCTGGCTGGCAGCTGTGTATCGGCGCTCCGCCACGGGCTTCAAGGACGAGAGTATCAAGCAGGACACTTGGCAGCTGACCTGCAGCGGGGCTCTGATTAACCAGCGCAGTGTCCTGGTGGCAGCCCACTGTGTCACAGAACTCGGCAAACTTAACGTCATCAAGGCAGCTGATATCCGTGTGCTCGTGGGCAAACACCACCAAACTGACTCCAAGGAGCTCAAGAGCCAGCAGCAACTGCAGGTAAGAGACCACGGTAGGGGGGCACCACAGAAATATACAAATAAACGCTAGCTGACATAACTGCGCACCCAGGGCTGTTTCTACTTTTTTTTTTAAAAAGAACGTAAAACACCTGATTGTTCTAATTTATTATTTATAAATTATTTTAGGTTCAGACAGTCTAATTGTTTGAAAGATTTATGTTTCTGGATATTTAAACAGTGGTATTTATTTACTTTATGTTACCATTCATTCAAAACTCTTGGGCCGTATACATAAAGCATATTTATCTCTTACACGTGTCTAAACATTTTATCGGCGCTTTAAACCTGTGCTTATTTTGAGTCATGTATTCATAAAGCATGTTTATCTGTACTGTGCATGAGCTTAAGTCTCAGGGCTCTATGATGCGAACAATTTGGTCACATATAGTACAAAAAAAGTTGTTGTACAATCAACCATTTTTTCTAGGAGCATGTGTGCGACCAATGATTTTGCGTCCTCAAAAAACTAAGAGTTTGTCATCTAGATTCTGCAATCAAATAGTGAGTTATAGTGTGTAGCAAGTCTTGTATCTGGCTTCTTAATATTGGTGTGTATGTCCATTGAGACTTTTCTATGACACTGGGGGACCTTTTGAGAATTGTTTATTTGAGCGCAGTAATTTGTGATACCCCACCCGTAACTTCGAACACTCAATCAGAAGATACAGTACAAGATGTAGTACTAAAGAAGATAAGTCAACAATACTAAAAGATAATCCGTAATATTGCCAGGGATATGCATCTCATCATATGCATTTCTTAATGCTAACTTTACTACTGTATAGATATTCTTATATCAATAACCTTGGTTAAAAAGGGAAAAAAGGATGCAGAGAAATGAAAGTTGGTAATACTTATTTTTGTTAAATTATGTATGTGTATTTTTTATAAGGCGCACTTAACTTAAGCATAGAGCCAACCAAACTACAGTAGAACTAGGGCTAGTTTAAGTCTTGATCTTCAGCGCTTAAGTCACATTAATGCTGAGCTCAAACAAATATTCAGTCATTCTTTTTTCAATCTCCAGAGATTGAGTTTATGCAATAGCCAAACAGCGTGATAGCTCCCTCTTGGTCTGGATATATTTTAACATAGTAACATATTAACTATCTCTACTTACCTTACTATAAAATACCTGTCTATTTGTTTCGTGCCACCAGTTGAAAGGGAGCTACACCTGTGCTTTCACAGAGATGATGTCCCATCATACACAAAAACATAATGACAGGTTTTACAAACAACGAATCCAGTCACATGTTCATTATTTGCATTCGCTATGATTCCAAGAATTCCACACTTCTGATTTACTTCTCGAACTATTATTCACCTTCTCCCCAATCGCCTCTTGCTTTGTTGCAGGAAATACATTTACCTTCGAATACGTTATTTGGGAAATGGTTACAGACGAGTACGCTGAAAGGACAGAACACATTTTGGGGATTTAAATTCAGACCTGAGCCTCACCCGAAATTTTTTTTATTTTTTTTACCCGAACTGTAAACTGGGAAAAAGTTAACATTCTGACTCGAACCCGGCCCGCTTTGTGGGTCACCCGCGGGACTCTTGGGTACCCAACCTGATGCAGGACTCTAGAAGGAGCACATTTTTTTTCACATGACACTATGTTTTAATAATGGGTGGAAAATATTCCATTGACTTGCATGGACACTTTAAATAATGCATTTCAATGGTGAAATAGTGTAAGGAAGAAAAACGTGGGACAATGCATGCATGTTGGGGAAATTCCTTGGCAAAACTGTACAGTTATGTTTTTGTAATTGGTTATGTTTTTTATTAATATTATTTTGGTTTAGCCAAAGGGTGGGGCTAACAAGGGCAATGGGTATAAAAGTCTGACTAAAAGAGAAAAGGTCTCTATGATAGTGGTGTCTTCATTACTCAGCCTATGAAGACAAGTTTAACATTTCCTGTTTTTAAGAATATTTAATTTTGTTTAATTTGTCATTTCAAAAGCCAAATCTGTTGTTTTTTTTCTTGTTCTCAAATTCTGTCACCAACAGCTGCTTTAATAAATTAATAAATGTAACTTTTATGTCAAGTTTGCTTCCTGTAACACCACCAGTCCATTATAAGCAATAACTCCCACACTTCCTGCCCTGTAGATCTCTGCCATCCTGGTCCACCCTAACTATGACCCCTTGGTGCTGGACTCGGACCTGGCAGTGCTCAAGCTGCTGGACAAGGCCCGGCTCAGCGAGAGAGTGCAGCCAGCCTGCCTCCCCGGGTCCCACAATGGGGAGGGCACTGAGGCGCAGGGCTTTGTCACTGGATGGTCCATCCTGAGTCACGAGAATGAGACGGTGCGGGTGGGCGCCATTGAGCTGGGTGACGCCGTGGCGTGCGAGCGTCAGTATGCCCAGAATGGCATCTCAGTGAGTGTCTCCGACAACATGTTCTGTGCCAGGGAACACCCTCACGGCTTCTCCAACATCTGCCCCTCCGACACTGGGGGCATTGCTGTGGCAACAGCCACCTCGTCCTCCTCTCCAGGCGGGCAGCAGCAGTCCGGGGTGGTCTGGCGTCTGTTAGGACTTGTGAGCTGGGGATATGAACAAGCCTGCAGCCCCGGGCTCTACACGGCATACACGAGAGTCGCCAGTTTCAAGGACTGGATAGAGAAGAACATGAAATAATAAGACCTTCTTTCTCCTAAAATACGTCTGCATGGACTGGGGTTTATTCCTGTCCATAGACTACAAGAAGAGATCAGGTCTGACCTCAGTAATTGGCCCTGTATTTGCTTTTAGGAATATTCAAGGCATTATTGCCAATAGTGCAAAACAACAAGATAGTTATGAACTAGAGGCCATTCAGTACATACTTTCCAAGTGACAAGGTGGGTCCCAGATAAAATAAACATTCAGTAGTACTGAAATGAATCTAATGAAGACTTTAGCGTAGCATTAGTACAAGCAACAGTATCACTTGTCTCTTATGTTGTAGACCTTTTAATTAATTTTTAGTTTTTATGTTTGTAATTTGAGGATATGCATATATTTCATTTCTGATGAATTCAAGTTTCTGCTGCTTCCTGTTTCCTATTCATTCTAGTTCTTTAGTCCAAACATCGGGGTGGGGGGTGTAGCGATAATTTTGCTTATGCTGGTAATAAGTAACAATGTTTAAAAACGCTGTTGTCCATTGAACTGGTTTGGAACAATTTTGGTGTGTATTTTCAATTTTGTTTAATCAATGCTGTATAAAGCAAATGCATTGAGTTACATCTCACTTATTTTGTATTTGTAGTTTTTTAAATCCAGCACAGTAAAAACTGTACCAGTTAATACATATAGTGATGGATAAACTTGTTAAGAATCACTAGACACACACCACTGTGTTGTTTGTAAAGTTAACAATTATGCCTGAAACTTTAAGATGCTTTGATTATATTATACAGTACACACGGGAGACTTCACATTATACTCTGGGATTTTTAATAAAGTCTCTTGTGACTTCTGTGATTTTCTCATCTATTTAAATCATGGAGCCTGTACTAAATAATTACTTCACACTGATGTTTTTTAAAAGAGAAGTTAACTTAAAGAGTTAGTAGCGGGGTTATGAAAAATATAGCATTACACGTCCCCACGTGTTACTACAACTGTTTAAATATAGCGTTACACGTCCCCACGTCTTACTACAACTGTTTAAATATAGCGTTACACGTCCCCACGTCTTACTACAACTGTTTAAATATAGCGTTACACGTCCCCACGTGTTACTACAACTGTTTAAATAACGTACCTGTCATTTTTCTTTTCATTGTTTACATCCTGACAACTGTTTGCACGTATAACTTTAAAGTCTGTTTCAAAGCTCTTTTCAAAATGTCTGCAGAAATTTTGAAAAGAGCTTTCAAGCAGACTTTAAATTTATGTATAATAAGTTGTCAGGATGTTAACAATGAAAATACAAATTACAGGTACATTATTTAAACAGTTGTAGTAACACATGAGGACGTGTAACGCTATGTTTTTCGGAACCCCGCTACTTACTCTTTGAAGGCAACAATAATCAGTGTCACTGACTTGAACTATTTGAACAATTGCCATGTATGTCTTTGATTTAGAAACCCAACTGTGTACAACATCCTCTGCTGTCTCCCTCCACATGGCTCCAGCTGTTTTTATATTGTCTTTATGATTATCATTTTACACATTAGTCCCCGGTATTGCCATCTGCTGCACATTTCCAGTACTACACCACACAGGAAAAACTGAATTCATGACCTCGTCTGAAATACTATACAGAGGGAGGTTCAACCAGAAATAGGTCCCATAGATTAATTGTATTATTAATTTGATGTGTCTATCACTTGAATACAATAAACCAGAATATGCAATTATGAGGAGCAGGTTTAGAAGTTGTGCTTTACTATATTATGCAGTTCACAAAGCAATGATCAGGTATGTATTTAGGTGCAATAGCTTATACTAACGTTAACCAAATGTTGTTGATGTAACTGTTTAGATCAAACTATGTAGATTTTTCTGTGTGAACCTTCTTGTAACCTGTTGAGATGTTCTAATTGTAATTGATTGAGTTCTGGACCTGTAAATAAATTGTATTGTGTTATTCTAATAAAACATTTACACATGTATGTACAAGTGTACATGGCTGTTTGCTTCTATAATAACACTCAAGGACAGTTTTATGAGCACAAGAGCTGGCTCCACACAGAGACAACTGTGCAGGCCAACACTGCAGTGCAAACAAATCAGGCAAGAAAATTGGCTGTAGTTTGAAATCTAAAGGTTTGGCACATATATTCTAGATGCAGTACTGGCTTAAGAGAATCTCAGAATGGAAATGAAATATCGGAGTTATCTTAACTAAGGCTATACTTATTGTTTCAATTCACTTTGCATTATTTTATTTTTCGGTCAATACATCTAGGTGCATTTTCAGACAATATTCTTAATCAAATCCTGGTGGTTTTTTTTAAAACTCAGAAGTTTAAACCACCTATGTGGCCTCAATGTAGCTGTTAGACTCATATCTACCTTTAAAGTGTATCAGGTACACCACAGAGTGCCATTACCTGCCCCCTGCAACACTCTGCCCCTAGTGGATATAGCAAATACCACAGTTGTATGTGCTAATCACCCTTTGTATTGGTGCAGCAAAATTAAGAAAAAATAGTTTTTCCTGATTTTGTAATTTTACAGAGCAATAGAAGATAAACTGACATTTTTTTTAACAAACTGAACCTGGCAGTGGAAAGCCAGTGGCAGGGAGGTGTGAGAGCCTGTTTGCTGGAGGGATTCAGGTGTGGAGTTTGGTTGCTAGTTTTCTGAGGAGGTGCGTATATTGGAGCACTCATTCATGTACATATCACATTGCCTCATCATGGCACAGTTTGCACTCTATATTGATGACAGAAACAGAAAATGGGTTGACGTGAATACATTAGTTAATTGTAACCTGACTTACAAATATAATTGTTTTTATCTATTTGACTTGCTCATTTTTGTAATTTTGTGTTTTATCTATCTTTCTTATTAATTTCCTGTGTTCTTCACCTTTTTTATTTTTTAAATGTTTTTTTTTATTATTATTATTTATTGATATGGTTCTTATTATAATTATGTATTGTTATTTTGTAATTTGTACTATTTCTTGATACTGCAGACTTATTTCTGTTTTACCAAGCTGAAGATGCCATAGTGAAGATAACGTCACAGTAAAAGCGTGGTAGATCATTGAAAACACAGTGCAGCATGATAACACATGATTCCAACTCAATAAATGCATAAGCAGTCTGGGCCTTTTCCTGTGTCAACACTGCAGTGTACAGAACTCCCCAGCAGGGGGTAGCAGCACGCCATTTGTTATAGCTTCTCTTCATTGCATTTAACATTTCGACTCAGATTAGTAAATGTGGAAAGCTGAAAATGTGTGTTCATTTTCTATTAGGCCAGTGTCACATCTGTCATGAAAAAAAAACGTGCCCCTCACAACACACAGAGGTAAAATGGTCACATCGAAAAGATTACAGTCATTATCTCAGACTCGGGCTGTTACGCAATCTGCTTTCCACTTCCATTTATTGACTCAAATATCGCACAGACAAGCTATAAATTAAATCGCAATGCCGTCTTGTACAGTGCCAAGTGAAGCAAGGCGAACATTTTTTGCAGTTTATAACAGTAGTTGCAGGTATACACTACAAATACAAAACACAGCCTACAGAAACAAACACACCGTGCACACAAAACCGTTTCATTTGACAAAAAAAGTGCAAACAGAAACTAAAAAAAATCAAAACAGACATGTATTACTAAATGTAGTTAAAAATGAGACAGGTTTTAATTTATTCAACAAAGGCTTGTGGCTAAAAGTGTTTAATTTTCCTCTGCCAGACATAAGACATTCTAGGTTCATCACACATAACATGAATTTTTCCCCCCGTGTATTAATTCAGTTTGTGTTTCTTTTTGATAAGATTTTATTTTGACTGGGGGTGCTTTTGGTGTGTCAAGCGCCCTGGGATGCTTGTACATGAAGATGCTATATATAGTATTTTATGGTATATAACTTGAAGCTTTTATGATCTTCCTTTTTTTCACTTCACTTATATATATATATATAACAATCTGTTTCTCTATCAGTCTGTATTTTAAACCATTGATTAGTGGTCTTGACATGCTTCTGTCTACACATCCATGAATCAAGTCAATTTCCCTGTTCTGTGTCAGCCTCTCGCTCTCTGTCTCACCATGTTTCGTGTTGAAGTCTCTCGCTATCCTGGCCTGTCCAGTGCTCACCCAGCTATGATGGATGGCTGAGTGCACAGCTCGCCTGAGCTCTATAATAAAAGCAGTAGTGTGTTCCAGCGCACTTACAGCACAGTGAGCTTCAAGGCTGGGGTAGAAAAAGAGCTCCTGTAAGTGGGCATATTGTTCCTCTGAAAAGGAGCCCTTCCAAAAGAAAATCTAAATAGGACTTGTGAGTTCTCAGGTTGGATTGGCACTGCAGAAATCCGCTCACAGCTCACATCAATGACAGAATTTCAATGTGAGGAATGTAGGGGGAAGACAGGACCAGCATTTGAACATTTACGAACAAGAGGAGGCCATTCAGGCCCATCTAAGCTTGTCCGGTTCCGAGTAGGTGATTGATTTAAAAAAATGTCAAGGATCCAAGTGATTCTGCCTCAACAACATGACTAGGTAACCCATTCCATACCACTTTCTGTGCAAAGAAGTGTCTCCTTCCCTTTGTCCTGTGTCTCCATTTAATTTCCAACTGTGTCCTCTGGTCCTGGTTTCTGTATGGCACTTAAAGTATTGGTTAAGGTTAACTATGGCCGGGTTTCCATGGAAAAAGAAAAATAAGTCTCACCTTTTTCTCACTCTATTTTGGTAATACTTTTGGGTAGCGTGGGTTTCCATATAGTTTTCTTTAGCTAGAGAAATTCTCCTTCCAAATGGAAATAACCTAATTAATATTAAAATATGGGAGGGTATATTTAAATGTTTCTGTACCAACAGCACCAGGCTTCAGCAACTATGGAGTTGAAGTACAATCTCTTAAACCTAATTCACTGAGCAAGATTTGCTTTAAAAGAACAAAAACATGAAAAAAACTGTTGCTTCCACTCATTTTTTCAAAAAGACGAATATGGGCTTAACATCAGCTTGCTGCAAGACTTACAGAACGAAGCTCCAGAAAGTCCTGGGTGGATTAGCATCTACTGAGAAATGTGTGTTGAACTCATAAGGACTACCGGTATACTGGATCCCTAATAACCACAACAACAAAAATGTAGGTATATATCCACTTTCTACTAGTGAGAGCCTTGCACTGTCCCTGCGGAATTCAGATACTGGTATTTCTTCTTCTTCTTCTTCTTCTTCTTCTTCTTCTTCTTCTTCTTCTTCTTCTTCTTCTTCTTCTTCTGTAGGAAACCCTGTATATATTATATATGTACGTCTATAATAGGTTTACAATAACAGTCAAAAATGTTTAGCAAACAATACAAAGATAGTACAAAGCACTTTCTTGGGTGGCCAAATGAGGCCGGTGGGCTTGTGGTGCTTCAACACAACCTAAACACTTTGTGGGAACCCAGAGTAAGTAGCGGGGTTCCAAACAATATAGCGTTACACGTCCCCACGTGTTATACAACTGGTTAAATACAGCGTTACACGTCCCCACGTGTTATACAACTGGTTAAATATAGCGTCACACGTCCCCACGTGTTACTACAACTGTTTAAATATAGCGTTACACGTCCCCACGTGTTACTACTACTGTTTAAATATAGCGTTACACGTCCCCATGTGTTGCTACAACTGTTTAAATATAGCGTCACACGTCCCCACGTGTTACTACAACTGTTTAAATATAGCGTCACACGTCCCCACGTGTTACTACAACTGTTTAAATATAGCGTTACACGTCCCCACGTGTTACTACAACTGTTTAAATATAGCGTTACACGTCCCCATGTGTTGCTACAACTGTTTAAATAATGTCATTTTTATTTTCATAGTTAACAACTTTTTATGCTTATAACTTTAAAGTCTGTTTCAAAGCCCTTTTCAAAATGTCCACTCTAGTGCACTGATAGTGTAAGGATTATTGCCCACATTGTCAAACAGGTAACACAGCAATAATAATCCATGATGTGGTACGGAACAGAAAATCCAGAGCACTTGTTATGTTTTTTTTTTTTTCACTCTTCCTACAGTGATTTAGAGGACAGATCTCAAACAGTGAACTAGAGAGGCCACTTTGAAAAGAGTTTTGAAACAGACTTAGAAGTGTAAAAAGTTGTCATGATGTTAACAATGAATGGGCCAGTACCTGCAGGCACTTTAAAATACAGACATCTTATTCAGCATTTGTTTTATAACTAAATTATGAATATTAGGCCTATTACGTGGTTATGTTTTCTAATGTATTTACGTTTTTGCTGTGAGAGGAGCTGCAACTTTCTATGGGAGACGAGATGCTTCAGCTTCGCTTCAACCCCGCTCCGGCAGCCGAACCTGGGGCGAGCCCATTCCCTCTTTCCCTCTCTCAACCCGCTCCCCTTCTCGCACTTGGTTTGCTTGTCTGTTGCTTCGAACTGAACTCTCGACCGCCGTATAGCAAGGCTATTTATATTTTAAAAACTGCTAATTAAAATGATCGACGAGTGGGAATGTTACCCTTCCCCCGTTTATAACGCTCTTCGGTTATAACGCTCATATTGTGTGTCCCCCGAGACCCGCGTTATAGCGAGGGAGCACTATGAAAAGGCGCTAGCAAGAATTTATATCGACTCACGAAGAGTCGAGCAAGGGAGAGAACATGAAAGTTAGCCGCAGAAAGGGATTGAATGAGAAATCAGGTTTACCTCTATAAAATTCCATAACATGTAAGTAGCCTACAGCCCCGTGAAATTATTTTTATTTTTCATGATTTCGTTTTATTTTTCACAAATGTCGTTTTATTACAGATGCACATTAATAAAACAACTCAAATAGATGGATATTAATCATAGTATAGTACACATCATGTTTAACTACATACATACATATATATATATATATATATATATATATATATATATATATATATATATATATATATATATATATATATATTTATTAAACATTAATATTAAACATTTTGACATAAACAGACCTCGCACAGAACAATAATTTAGTTACCATCATTTCTCATTAGCGGCAGTAACGGTAATGTACAGTCCCCCACTCTTTAATTAACTGCCTATTTAAAGTAAATACTGCCCATGTCCTCTATAAAAACACAATAAGATATATATATATATATACACATTTACACTGTCCTACTATCGTGGGGCTGTCATAATAATTGCACATACAATCTACCCATTAAAAAAAAACGATAGGATTTGTATTTCAATCACATTGCACTGAAGCAGGGCTCCGGTATAAAATAAACTGGGGTTTGACATCTGGATAAATTTTCGACTCCCATTCCAGTCCATAGTTGCAAAATCTGCACATCATTATTTTGTCAGCTGCACACATCCCCTCATGCTCAATTCTTTGTAGTGTTGTTTAATTGTAATGCGTGGTTTAAGAATTTTAGAAACAAATATCTCTTCTCTTCCATTATAATTCATTCCCAAACAACTCGCTCCAAATTATACATCTGTGCAAGTGCTACTCAGAGCTTCAGTATCCCTTCAGACTGTGTCTATGGTAACGGATGAGCCTTGACAACTACGATTGCAAGTATTTATTAAAAGTATTTTTTGTATAAATCTCCCAATTTAAAAATGTCATTCTATGTTTGCTTTATAATGATTTTTCGTTTTATTTAGTTTTATATTTGCATTTAGTTTTATTTCATTTTATGTTACATTTATGTTACATTTTGTGCTATTTTGTATTTGCGAAAAACACGGGGCTCTACATATAAGCTTTGAATGTTTTTTGGTACGTGTTTTGTTTGCTACAAATTTTAAAAATAGAATATTACTACTTCCAGAAAACTGTTTTGTGTAGAAAACGTTTACCTGGAATGCCAGAAAAACCTTGTTTTCTTGCCTAATTCAAGTAGGTGAAAATCAGGGCGATTTTTGTGGTTTGTTTGTTTTCATAAGTACACTGTAGTGCAAGCTTACTTGTTTTGTAAAGTGTGAACCTTTATGTTTTCTGAAGGAAAAAAAAAACTGTTAATGTAACAAAGTTAGCAAGAAACAACCCAACAATATATTTTTAGACATGTTGTTTGGAATTCTAAAGCTATACAACACTGAAAGCAGGTTGTGTGGTACTTTCACATCAAAATAAACATTTGTGTAGCAATAATGCTACAAGATAAAATACAGCACTTCTTTTACAACAGCAGGTAATGGAATTGTAATTTAATACTGGCAATTGATTATAAAACCATGTATCAAAGCTCATCCTTTTACTTGTAAACTGCACCTTTCTTTAAAAGGACAATATACCATTAAAGTGAATGTAAGAAAAGTGATATGTCACACACCAAGTTCCAGTTTCCAGTTTCTTTATTGTAATCACACAAGAGCAAGGTTACAGCGCTGGAGGGAACTCCCCCCCCCCCTCCCCCCATTCTTACAGTCTGCTCTCTCTTGAGACATCTGTTATCTGTTTTTAGCAGTTTATCAATTCCAGGCAACTTCTGCTTGCAAGCAGCATTGATTTACAGAAAAAGCAGGGGAAGCAACAAAAATGCAGAAGTTGCTACACCCTTGTTTTGCTACAGGATTTTCTTTTTCTTAATCTAACATGCAAACTGTTTATCCAAACTTTAAACAGTAAATCAATAATAAAAATACAAGAAAAAAACGATTGTAATAATAAAGACATTGATAAAAATATTTGTCTACTAGACTTAGTTTCTTAAAGTTGTACCACAGTAAAGTCAAACCTTTATAGAAAAGCATTTGATTTTATTTAATTCAAGTGTTCTATTATAAAAATATTGTATACTACTCAACTTTTGATAGAGAGAAGGATTTTCATACTGTGATATTTATTGAACGGCTGATTGTGTTAATATACAGTTTAGCCTGTGAAAAATTAGACATAATAAAAATAAAGTTAATAAAGACCCACTGCCTTTGTTTTTGAAAGCGATCATCACCCTGCATGTCTGCCACGAGACAATACTTTAACAACGCCTGCACATCCCACTAATCAAATGCTGTACACAATGTTGTTGGAGCTGGGCCTGTTCTTGAATAAGAGTGTCCTGGAGCTCCTGCAGAGTGCTTGGCTGCAGTGGATGTTCTCCTATCGCTCTCTTTAGCATGTCCCAAGCATGCTTAATAGGGTCTGCAACATGATACGGCAAGAAACGTTCCCCACGCTGTCTGACCCCTAGCCCCTCTCAAACGTTCCTGGATTTGTCAGTGTCAGAGGTAAACAGATTAAGGGTCTTCTAGACCTCATACCAGCCTCATGAAGCCATCTTTATAAAAATGATGAAAAAAATAACTGACTGCCTATATCAGTCACAGACAGGAATTTAATGGTAATGTTTTTAATTTGACCAAAAAGTTTGACCCTTAGCAAAAGTTGAGTAGTATATTTTAAGTGACACTAGTTTGCTACATTAGGAATATCATATTTTCTTTCACAAAGCAAGTTGCTCATTTGCATAAACCACATGCTTACAGTGCCTTGCATAAGTATTCACCCCCCTTGGACTCCACATTTTGTAGTGTTACAACCTGGAATTAAAATGGATTTAATTGGGATTTTTACCATTTGATTTACACAACATACTTAACACTTTGAAGGTGCAAAATATTTTTTATTGTGACACAAAAGTTAATTAAACAAAAAAAAAGGACATTTGTTGGTTGCATAAGTCTTCACCCCCCTGAGTCAATACTTGGTAGAAGCACCTTTGGCAGCAATTACAGCTGTGAGTCTTTTTGCGTAAGTCTCTACTAGTTTTGCACATCTGGATCCTGCAATTTTTGCCCATTTTTCTTGACAAAATTGCTCAAGCTCTGTCAAGTTGGATGGGAACCGTTGGTGAACAGCAATTTTCAAGTCTTGCCACAGATTCTCAATCGGATTGAGGTCTGGGCTTTGACTGGGCCATTCTAAGACATTCAGGTTCTTGTTTTTAAACCACTGTAGCTTTGGCTGTGTGTTTAGGGTCATTGTCTTGCTCAAAGGTGAACCTCCACCCCAGTCCCAGGTCTTTTGCAGACTGAAACAGGTTTTCCTCTAGAATTTCCCTGTATTTGGCTCCATCCATCTTGCCCTCAATCCTGACCAATTTCCCAGTCCACATGTTTGCTGTGTCTCCCACATGCCTTTTGGCAAAATCCAAACAGGATTTGATATGGGTTTTTTTCAGCAATGGCTTTCTTTTCGCCACTCTTCCATAAAGCCCAGCTTTGTGGAGAGTCCGGGTTATAGTTGTCCCATGGACGGTTTCTCCGATCTCAGCTGTGGATCTCTCCAGCTCCTTCAGAGTTACCATTGGCCTCTTGGTTGCTTCTCTGACTAATGCCCTCCTTACCTGGTCACTGAGTTTTGGTGGACGGCCTTCTCTAGGCAGAGTCGTGGTTGTGCCATATTCTTTCCATTTTTTAATAATGGATTTAACCGTGCTCTGGGGGATGTTCAAAGTTTGGGATATTTTTTTATAACCCAACCCTGATTGGTGCTTCTCCAGAACTTTATCCCAGACTTGTTTTGATAGCTCCTTGGTCTTCATGATGCTATTTGTTTAGATATGCTCTCTAACAAACTTTGGGGCCTTCCAGAAACAGGTGTATTTAATCTGAGATCATGAGACACTTTAATTGCACACAGATGGACTCATTCAACGGATTATGTGACTTCTAAAGGCAATTGGTTGCACCAGAGCTTATTTAGGGGTGTCACAGCAAAGGGGGTGAATACTTATGCAATCAAGACGTTTCCGTTTTTTATTTGTAAATAATTTTGAAAAATATGTCGATTTTTTTCCCCACTTCAACATTATGGACTATTTTGTGTAGATCAGTGACAAAAAATCCTAATTAAATCCATTTTAATTCCAGGTTGTAACACTACAAAATGTGGAAAAGTCCAAGGGGGGTGAATACTCATGCAAGGCACTGTACGTATAAAGCATGTGGCACAGGGTGAAGCTGATTAAAAAAAGTCTTTAAAGAATTTGGCATTGGACAAATGTACATAGTTTCATTCATCTTCATTTTTTTTTTTTTTTTTTTACCCAAATTCAAAGGAGAAACTGCAATCTCCTCATCAGTATCTTATACTTCACATAAGAATGGACATTTTATGGCATAATTTTGCCACCTTCCACTGAATTTCTTTACAACCTGTAAAAGCTTTAGGACAACAACAACATCTGTTCTATCTGGAAAGTAGACTGTTGATATGTAAGTAATGAAAGCAAATCTTTCAAGGAAACATACTGCATAATTTGCCTTTCTAGTCTGCCTTGCATAGCTTATTGATGAATAGATTCAATGAGTGACAAGGCATTTTTGTTAAATTAAATTTTTTGTACCAGGTTTTCAAAACATAATCCATTGTAAACATCATTAGTGCATCAGTACGAGGAGACTGTTGCCAGTGTATGATGAGTTTGGCTGCATCAGTGAATTGTAAAAAATCTTTCTATAGGCTGAGACATGAAAACATCACCAGTTTCCATACGATCATGAAGGTGTCTGAATTACAATCGGGACAGCTGCTAGAAGATGGATCTGTTCCACAGTACACAAGACATACTTTGCAATACAAGTGAATTTCACAAATGTTTTTATAATTTGTAAAATGCTTAGATAATTGGAAAACACGAGGTGGCAATACACCAGGGAATATGAGCTCAATTCATATTACAAGATCAGCTGTAGCCTCCTTAGTTAAGCCATGGGGCAATATGAGTGCATTTATCAACATAATCAATTGAACCTTTGTAACAATAGCACCTTAGAAAAGGGGAACATTTTCAAATTCAAAATAAGGTGGGACATCAAATCCCCTATCACCATTGTGAATATAAGAATGAGTGATTTTCAAGAATATTGACCAGAATTATAATCACTTGAAAGGGTATAATTATACAAATCACTTTCACCACTAAGGTCAATGGGCCAAATATTCAAACGCCTTGCGTGTACCTACACTACTTGGTTTGATTGAATGAGTAGTTCACAACAAGCTTCAATATGAAAGCTGAACATTAATTTCAATAAAAAGTTTTTAATGAAAACAAATATTGTAGCCTATTTCACTAAAGTGAAAACTGTCTTCTGTTATTTTTAAATACCACTGCATCCGATTATTACTACTGCTTAATAACAGGAACAGCATTTTATTCAGGGTTGGTGCTGAACTTAAACATATTCATGCCTGCCTGTACCCCTACCCCCGCACAGGAACATTACCTGCTAACTTCACCTATTCAAAAAATATATAAAAACAATAACGGTCTGGTTATCTCTCCTTTTTTTCAATGAATAGAATTTAATTAATAGAGAGAAGAAAGAAAAAAAACAAGCTAACAACTATCTAGCCTAAACAGAAATGTTTTTATTTATATACAGTACTGTGCAAAAGTTTTAGGCAGGTGTGAAAAAATGCTGTAAAGTAAGAATGCTTTCAAAAATAGACATGTTAATAGTTTACATTTATCAATTAACAAAATGCAAAGTGAGGGAACAGAAGAAAAATCTACATCAAATCAATATTTGGTGTGACCACCCTTTGCCTTCAAAACAGCATCAATTCTTCTAGGTACACTTGCACACAGTTTTTGAAGGAACTCGGCAGGTATGTTGGCCCAAACATCTTGGAGAACTAACCACAGTTCTTCTGTGGATTTAGGCAGCCTCAGTTGCTTCTCTCTCTTCATGTAATCCCAGACAGACTCGATGATGTTGAGATCAGGGCTCTGTGGGGGCCATACCATCACTTCCAGGACTCCTTGTTCTTCTTTACGCTGAAGATAGTTCTTAATGACTTTCGTTGTATGTTTGGGGTTGTTGTCATGCTGCAGAATAAATTTGGGGCCAATCAGATGTCTCCCTGATGGTATTGCATGATGGATAAGTATCTGCCTGTACTTCTCAGCATTGAGGAGACCATTAATTCTGACCAAATCCCCAACTCCATTTGCAGAAATGCAGCCCCAAACTTGCAAGGAACCTCCACCATGCTTCACTGTTGCCTGCAGACACTCATTCGTGTACCGCTCTGCAGCCCTTCGGCGAACAAACTGCCTCCTGCTACAGCCAAATATTTCAAATTTTGACTCATCAGTCCAGAGCACCTGCTGCCAGTTTTCTGCACCCCAGTTCCTGTGTTTTCGTGCATAGTTGAGTCGCTTGGCCTTGTTTCCACATCGGAGGTATGGCTTTTTGGCCGTAAGTCTTCCATGAAGGCCACTTCTGACCAGACTTCTCCGGACAGTAGATGGGTGTACCAGGGTCCCATTGTTTTCTGCCAATTCTGAGCTGATGGCACTGCTGGACATCTTCCGATTGTGAACGGAAGTAAGCATGATGTGTCTTTCATCTGCTGCAGTAAGTTTCCTTGGCCGACCACTTCGTCTACGGTCCTCAACGTTGCCCGTTTCTTTGTGCTTCTTCAAAAGAGCTTGGACAGCACATCTGGAAACCCCTGTCTGCCTTGAAATTTCTGCCTGGGAGAGACCTTGCTGATGCAGTATAACTACCTTGTGTCTTGTTGCTGTGCTCAGTCTTGCCATGGTGTATGACTTTTTCTTCTGTTCACTCACTTTGCATTTAGTTAAGTCATAAATATAATTTATTAACATGTCTATTTTTGAAAGCATTCTTACTTTACAGCATTTTTTCACACCTGCCTAAAACTTTTGCACAGTACTGTATGTATTATTGCAATCTCCACAAACTGCGGGTTCTGTTGCATTCACAGCGCTGATAATGTTAGATATAGCTAGATATTACTACAGCGAGGACTATGGGTCAAGCCAATGTTTGTGTAGGGTGCATGTATTGTAAAATAGTGCCAGGTGCAGGGTTTAAAAAGCGTGCAGCCAGTCTGTTCTGGGCTGCTGTGTGTGAAGAAGCCTGCTTGATAGTGTGCTCAAGTGTATTGAAAGAAAAAGGTACTGTAAAGCCTTTTCTTGTTATTTGTTTAAAAACGGTGTGTTTTGTTTTTGTTTGATTTTGTTTTAGCAGGTAAACAGTCTAGCTGACCTGTTTGTTAGTTAGGTTCCCGTTTCTGTGTTTTAGTTAGTGCTAAAAAATTGTTTTTGTATTAAACATTTTAGCGCTTAAGCACTTTTGAAACAAAACGGTTGTGTCCTGGGTCTATTTTTAAAGAGGCAATGAACCTGAATATGAGTAGTGCAAGCACGGAAACTGTATATTCTGCCCACACGATATTTCCTCTTTTTCTGTTGCTCTGCTGGCACTTGCATATATATTTTTATAATATATACATAATATATAATATATAATATATATTAATAGCTGAAATAGCAGAAAAACAACTTAGGTAACACGTTGAGAAATTACCAAGCTATGTTAAGGATACAACACAATTTTTAAAAAGACTTGAATCACTAAAACACAACCTTCCAGAGAATACAATTTTATTTTGCATGGAAGTAAAATCCTTTTACCCAAGTGTCCCTTGTAAAGAAACTTTAGAAGCTTGTCAAAAAGCACTAGATAATAGACAAGATAAATCAATACCTACAGCAGAGGTGCTGAACATGATCAACGTAGTTTTAGAAAACAGTTATTTTACATTTGTTAATAAGAATTACAAACAAAACTATGGTACAACAATAGGATCTAAATTAGGAATGCATTTTGCCAGTACATACATGGGGAAATGGGAAGAACAATTACTTAGAAAATCGGAAAGAGAACCTTTAGAATACATTCGGTTTGTAGATGATATTTTGGGGGTTTGGACACATGGAGAAGAATCTCTTTTCCAGTTTCATAAAATGACAAATTAAATACACAGCAATATTAAGGTGGACCTTCGATGGACAAGAAAAGAAATAGGATTTTTAGATACCATATTAAAACTTGAAGAAGGTTCAATTGAACCTACTGACATGCAGCAGTATTTACACATGTCCTCTGCACATCCGATACACACTAAAAGGGCAATCCCAAAGGGTCTAGGAATAAGAATACGAAGAATATGCTCTAAAGAAAGTGACTATGTAAAACAAAGAAATGTATTAAAAACAAATCTTAAAAAAAGAGGATACAAAGAAAGAATTATAGAGACGGAGTTAAGAAAAGTGGATAAACTAAAAAGAGATGATCTACTAGATTATAAAAATAGAGATAAAAAGGTCAAAAGAGTCCCATTAATAATTACTTTTGCCCAATATTTCTAAGATAGTTTGGCAACACTTGCGGATTCTACATAATTCAGAAAAATTAAAAAAAGTATTTCTTAAGGCCCCAGTTGTAACATTCAAAAGAGAAGCTAATTTAGGTGATATTTTAGTTCACAGTAAACATAAAAGAATAATTGACAAAATAGGTTCTATGAACATGTGCACCAGTAGATGTAAAGTGTGTAAATACATAGACAAAAGTAAAAATATAATTAAACATAAGAACACCACATATCCACTAAAAACTAATACCTACTGTAAAAATAGCAATGCTGTTTATGGAATAGCCTGTGAAAAATGTGATGAAATCAAATATGTTGGAGAGACTGGAACTACTTTATATAAAAGGATTCAAAACCACCTTTCATTAATTAGAAATAAAAAAAAATGAATGAACCAATAGTACAGCACTTCACCAGTCAGGGACATGACATAAATGATGTAAAGTTTGTAGTAGAACAGCTCAAATTAGACAATGCGACATATAGAAGAATAAAAGAAAGTAAATGGATAAATAGACTGAACACGATTATGCCAGCGAGACTCAACAGAAAAGAATGAACTAATTAACTTCAATAAATATATAACATTTAAATAAATAAACAAAATTCATTCAAAAGTTGTGCATGCTGATGCGCTGGGGAGGCCAAATCAAGACTGATCCTCAGAGCCAGCATTGCATGATATAATAAAAATATAAGTTTATATAAAGTAATGTTAATTAGAACTAATACAGATTCAAATATATAAGTAAAAATGATGTCACAATATATAGAACAACATTACATCATGTAAGAATAAATCATGGATTTGAATGTAAACAATAACAAGTAGTTGTCATGCCGTCACAAACCTATAAATAACTCCAATGTTTTGATTCAAACACAGGCTCCCTTGAGAAAGATATGTACAACATATCGAAACGTTGGGCAGCTGGCTCTTTGAGCTAAAATATATATATGTCTAAAATCTGTCTGAAAGCCATGTTCACTCTTTAACTAGTAACAGAGATTGTCCTGAAATACTTCCTGTGAAATAATTAAGAGGAGTGTAACCAGTCTTAAGGGCAACTATGTATTTTGCCCGTCCACTTTTTTTTGCTCTGTGTGTATGCACTATTCTATGTTTTGTTCTGGTTAGGCATTTAAACGGTTTAAAATTAAATAAAAAGTGGAAAGATGACTCCAGAAGGCCGACGTTGATTAAAAACAAAACAAAAAAACAAAACAAACCAAAAAAAATGCACCTTACACAGATATTGGTTTGACCCATTGTCCGCCCTGTAGTAATATCTAGCTATATCTAACATTATAAGCGCTATGAATGCAACAGAACCTGCAGTTTGTGGAGATTGTAAAAAATAAATAAATACATTTCTGTTTAGGCTAAATAGTTGTTAGATTGGTTTGTTTTTATTCTCTATTAATTCAATTATATTCATTGAAAAAAGGAAAGTGAGAACCAGACCGTTATTGTGTTTTTTAATGAACACGTTTAAGTTCAACACTAACCCTGAATAAAATGTTGTTCCTGTTATTAAGCAGTACAATCGGAAGCAGTGGTATTTAAAAATAACAGAAGCCAGTTCCCTTTCAATTCGAAGACGACCACCAATGACATTACGTATGGGATGTGCCTGCCCATTGGGTAGGTTTTGCTGAGCTCTCTATACCAGAGCTGGCGATAGGCCCCTTCCTGGGATGATGCACTCGGTCCACCCCACAGAGGGGATAAAACTATCATCCAAAGGAAGCCATTTCTCTTTTTCCTTCTCAAGCGTGTTGATAGAAACGAGCTTCTCGAGTCAATCGTATTACCCTTGCATCCATGCTGAAAGCTGGCTTGCTGCTTTCCCGGAATCAATGGCTTTGAAAAAGACTGAACCTTTTTGCCTTTCTGTCTTTCAGCGGCCTACTCGTTGGCGTGGTGGGCCGCACTGTATCTGTCTGTTGTGTGTGAGCGACTGCCTGTGCAGTCATCCGTGAGTGGTTGTCTATTCTTCCTGAGAGTACACAGTTCCTCCACGGGGGCTAGGCCTTGCTGTATCCCCGCAGTTGAGTGACTCTTCCAGCCACACTCTTCTCCACGGGGCTAGGCCTTGCCGCATCCCCGCTGTCGAGTAGACCCTGACGGCTGCGTAGGCCCGCCCACCTTTGTGAGTCAGGTCTTGTAAACAAACAGTGTGCTCTCCCCTATACTATCTACCATGTTTTTGCTGTCTGCTTCAACTCGCCCACCTCGGCTTCAGCCTTGTGTCCCCCTGGTACACGCTACGCGCTGACCAGGTGTGTGTGACCGCGTGGTTAGGGTAGGCACATCTGCGTAGCAGCCCCCCCGGTGCTTCGGTACCGCGCCGCACGCATAGCCCATGATACTTAGGTGCTCAGTGCATGTGGCACATGGTGCCCAGTGCCTCAACATCAGTGCACAGTCACAGCGCTGCATGGTACACGGTGCACGTAGTGCTCCACATCCTTTATGGCCAGACCATCGGTGGCTCTTGGAGCCCCTGCTAGGCATCCCTGATGCCATGAGTAGGGGGCCTCCTTCTCCTCTGACATGCAGGTGGGCGAGACCCCTGCTGAGGAAGAACCTGGCTTCGAGGTAGCCTCGGAAGCCGGTGCCCCCCCCCGTTGTCCAGCTTGGTTTCGGCACGTATGGGACGTGCTGCCGCTTTCCTGCAGGTCCCCTGGACGTCGGCGGCAGAACCATGCCGGTACGTTTTCCGGATGCAGACGATGGCTCCTCACCTTCAGAATTTCCAGCTCCTCTTGGGATTGTCCGGCCTCGGGTCCTAGCTTGCTACAACAGGCCGCACCATTTGCCTCCTTAGAAGGCGCGGAAAAGCTGACGGGACGAGACACGTTCTTTCACGTTCCCATTCTTCCAGAGTACAAAAAGTATCTCCGCTTCTCTTTTCAAGGAAGCGGTTACGAGTTTGTTGTGCTGCCTCTCCCTAGCTCCTCATATGTTTTCAAAGTGCATGGACGCTATCCTGGCTCCCCTGCGGCTGCAGGGGATCAGAGTAATAAACTATTTCGACAACTGGTTAATCTGTTCCCAGTCGCGAGAGGGAGCACTGGTGACAGAGCATCTGCGAGGCTGGGCCTCACCATCAACGATGCAAAGAGTCGGCTTACACCGGTGCAGTGCACTACATTCTTGGGGCTCCGGCTGGACTCGATTACCTGTCGGACGACAGAGTTGCAGCGAGCCAGGGTTGCCTCTCCCTGTTTCAACAGGGATTGCAGGTCACCCTCCTATTGTGCCAGAAACTATTGGGTCTGATGGCCGCAGCCATATCGGCCATTCAGCTGGGTCTGGTTCGCATGCACCCTCTACAAGCGTGGCTCAATGCGTTCCACCTCAATGCCAAACGCGACAGACACCATCGGCTGACTGTGTCTCACGCGTGCACGACAGCCCTAAGCTGGTGGAGGACATCCTGTCACCTGTGCGAAGGTGTGCAAATGGGAGTAGTGTGGAACCGCAAAGGGGTGATGACAGACGCCTCCAACTTGGGTTGAGCGGTCTGAGAAGGCAGAGGAGTACGTCGGACCGCTGGACATCCCTCTACATAAACATGTTGGAGCTGCAAGCGGTATCTCTTGCTCTCCACCACTTTCTCCCAGTGCTGAGCGGTACGCATGTGTTGATCCGGATAGACAACATGACAGTGGTGGCATATGTCAACCACCAGGGTGGCCTACGGTCCCCAGGGTTGCATCGCATGGCCTTCAGCCTATTGACATGGGCTCAGAGGAACTTGCTGTCCCTACGGGCGACGCACATTCCCAGAGCGGTGAACTGGGCAGCAGACCTCCTCTCCAGGAGTGGTCCGCATCCGTCAGAGTGGCGACTCCACCCTCAGATAGTGGAGCACATTTGGGAACAGTTCGGGAAGGCGCAGGTCGATCTCTTCAGCAGAGACGATGCATTGCCCCCTATGGTACTCCCTCCACCGCTTAGGCGGTCCGCTTGCCGCAGACGCTCTAGTGCACGAATGGCTCAAAGCGTTTTTGTACGCTTTCCCGCCTATACCACTGCTCCTGGCCTTTCTTGAAAAAGTCAGATTAGAGAAAACGTCAGTTCTCCTAGCGGCCCCCAAGTGGCCCAGGAGAGTCTGGTTTTCGACCCTGTGCCAGCTGTTGCACGACCAGCACTAGGAGATTCCACTTCGCATGGATCTCCTCAGTCAGACGAAAGGCTCTCTTTGGCACCCAGAACCAGGCAGGTTCCGGCTATGGGTCTGGCCCCTGAAAGGGACCGCTGGTTAGCCCTAGGGCTATCAGATGCGGTTGTGGGTACGTTACAAAGTGCTACAGCAGACTCCACTAGGTCTTTGTACACCTATAAGTGGAGGTATTTCCAGGCTTGGTGTCGGGCTAGAAGCCATGACCCCATATCTTGCCCTGTGCCAGTCATCTTACAGTTCTTCAAGAACTGCTTGATGCTGGTAGGCCACCTTCCACCTTGAAGGTGTATTTAGTGGCTATCTCTGCTTGCCGTGCCCCCATAGATTCAATGTCACTGGACGCGCATTTTTTGCCCCCACCTGGTTGGGTAGCCGCACACTCCACTAGAGGGTTGGCTACATCTTAGGCCCTCTTCAGAGGTGCCTCGATTTCTCCAGGTTCTACCTTAATGTGGTAGACCCTGCCTTGCCTTCTGTAGGCACAAGGGTCCTTGAGGGTGTAAGTTCACACCGCTAACCCCTGCGTTAGACAGTGCTTGTGCATCCCTCATATGCTGCCGTTCTGTCTCCCTCCTGATGGCTCTGGTATACATTATCCCATACATAATGTCATTGGTGGTCGTCTTCGAATTGAAAGGGAACGTTAGGTTACTTACCGTAACCCTGGTTCCCTGAAAGAGAAGACGACCACCAACCAGCGAGGTTGCATCGGTCGCCCTCACGGGTTCGATGGAAAAAGAGAAATGGCTTCCTTTGGATGATAGTTTTATCCCCTCTGTGGGCAGGACCGAGTGCATCATCCCAGGAAGGGGCCTATCGGCAGCTCTGGTATAGAGAGCTCAGCAATACCTATCCAATGGGCAGGCATATCCCATATGTAATGTCATTGATGGTCGTCTTCTCTTTCTGGGAACCGGTTTTACGGCAAGTAACCTAACGTTTTCACATTAGTGAAGTAGGCTACAATACTGGTTTTCATTAAAAACGTGTTTATTGAAATTAATGTTCAGCTTTCATATTGAAGCTTGTTGTGTACTAATCATTCAATCAAACCAAGTAGTGTAAGAATTTGCTTGTATCGTTCAGACGTTTTTCAAATCAAGTTAGCTTATTTCATTTGTGTATAAAAAACGACAATAGAGTCGCAGTCCTTCTTTCACAGCCAGTGTCATCTTCATGGCACATACTGTAAATGGTAAAGTAATTAAATGTCCCTGGCAGTGAACTGTCTCTATTTTGCGCATGCAAGAACTTGCAGAATGGATAAAACTGTGTTGAGAATTGTAAGAAAATTCATTTGAGAATAAAACATTTAATGACACTTTTAACTTTCATAGCTGAAGAGGTGCTGGTGCTATGCCTCGTCAAGTCCAAATAATGCAAAAAGTTATGATGGTTATATACCTCGAGAGAGTTGCGGTTGATTTCCTGTGTTAATTCATGTTAATTTATTAATTTCCGCAGCGCTGCGATAATTGCAGTTTCTCCGCAACTCTTAGATTTCACTCACTTGCGATTTTACACAAAACATTTGCAACGCAAGCAGAGTTGCGAGAAAGATGAGAACATTCTCAATACCTTTGAATATTTGCCCCAATGTTTGAGTCCAGGTCTTCAAATATGCATCCTCCAAATCATTAATACATTCCTTGCAAAAAAGGAAAGTTCAAGATTATAAATACATCCTTCAAGGATTACATACTCATTCCAATTGTTTTATATGTCAAATATGTTTTGTGAATGTCAACAATATTGTGCATGCTTTATAATTGAAACACATTCCTCAATATACTTGACATGCAGGTTTATTATGGTTAGTGGAATTGGAAGAGACTATGGCCTTGTGGCAGGACTGGCTGTTCTCAGCGTCCCTGCCTGATAATGAGATGCTAATTGACTGACAGAGAACAATAAGTTGCTTTGTTCATTTAAGCTTGCTACTGTCAGTAATGGTCTGTGCCCAGTGAAAGAGATCCCTCCATGACTACCTTCCTTGTGTTATACCATGTGACCTGTACCGTTTCACATGCTCCTGTTTACCCTTTTTTTCTTCTTGTGTACAATTTACCAAATGAAAATACAATTGGCAATATATCTGATGCCAGAAGCCCATCTAATAGTCAACACAGATTAAATTGAGTGCTAAACTAACACTATATGGAGACATACTATACAGCTTTAGAAAAATGAACCAATCTCTTCTGTTCCACTTTCATCAAAAGGTGTACAGGATGATCCCAAAAACTGGCAAACTTCAGTCAACTTCAGTAAACTTCAGTAAACTTTGACATGCGTAAGCTTTTCTATAATCTTATTTTTATTTAATTAACTTTCACATTTGTTAAAGCTTTATGAATAGGGCCAAACGTGTTCTGAATGTGGAATATTGTTATTTATTGAATATAAATTCCCCATACCAGTAGCTATTTTCCATTCCATTCCAGAATACACAGCATTGTGTGTGTGTGTAGTGGTTGGGTTGGGTTGGGTTGAGTTGGGGAGAGAATTATATACACTTGGGGAAATGCATCTCCCGAGGAGCTCTAGGCTTTCAAGCATGCAGTGTCAATTTTCAAAAACCTCTATGCACTTTAGATATATCTCGGCTAAGAAGTGGAATATAGATATGTACCGGCCCGTTTGAAGCATCGTTACATTACAGGTTCTATACAGTGCTTCATATGTTCCCCCTGGTTCTATTTCGGTTCTGAACACAGATATATCCTCTGGTGTTCCGAACCCTATGTAAAAATGTTTGTTTATAGAACTGTAACAAGGGGCTCTATCAGAAGACTATTGCTCAGTTGAATCTGAACTTGATTGGATTTTTCTGAAGTTATTTTTAAACAGTATTTGCAGGGATGTAGGCAGGAATTCAGGTGGATGCTACTTTTGGAAAAAAGAAATGAGTGGCAAAGCCATGAACACAAGTGCTGAAGGGGCAAAGCCATAACGGGTGAGGTCAGGGAGCATTTCACTGAAAAGGGTTCATTTTGATGGTATCTTTAAAATCTATATAAGCACTCGCAGTCTAGTGACGCTTTATCTATATAAAAAACAAAGTGCTACTTTATAAACACATTCTGTTACAATTAATGTGTCTAAATAAAACGTTTATTGGGGGGAGGGGGGAAGAACTGAGAGCAGCGGGACAGTTTCTGAAATGTAGCATCAACCAAACTGAATAACTCACACTTAGTGCCTGGAGTCAGATGAACTGAGCACAGTATATTAGCGCTCAACTACATTTTAATTGCTAAGGTAATATCTGCTGTAACTGCAATCCTCCATAGCACAGTTGGTAGGGTGACAGAAAGTCAATCTATTTTAGATTTTACTGTTACAGGGAGCTGTTCTTTCAGCACCAAGAAACGGAGCGTGGGTAACTAGGCTATTGTTTTGCTACGGAAGCGTTGCAATTAATTTTTTTTTGAAAACTGGGAGACTGCTATAATGATGATTTTTTTTGACATGTGGAGTATGGGGAGGGTGAAATAAATCGATGTAGGGTTTATGACCAGTACGGGCAGTTTTGTCTTGGTCCAGAAGCATTTTTGCTAATTAAAAAAAAATATGTCTATAATGTTTATAATGATGATTCCTGTTGATATGTAAGTTGATATGTCATCCATATAATATTCTTTTGGGTGTTTATCACCACTTCCTGTTTGGATTAATGGTAAATTGTTCGACTGCAATAGTATAAGTTGTGGGTTTGAAGCCAGATAAATGTGTAATAGTGATCAGAATATGTATGATTTGAAATATGTGTATACATACTTGATAATATGAAAACAAAATGTACAATATGATATTGTATTAATTCAAGCATATGTTGTTTATATATATATATATATATATATATATATATATATATATATATATATATATATATACATATATATATATATACATATATATATATACAGACGTGCTCAAATTTGTTGGTACCCTTACAGCTCATTGAAATAATGCTTCATTCCTCCTGAAAAGTGATGAAATTAAAAGCTATTTTATCATGTATACTTGTATGCCTTTGGTATGTAATAGAATAAAGCAAAGAAGCTGTGAAAAGAGATGAATTATTGCTTATTCTACAAAGATATTCTAAAATGGCCTGGACACATTTGTTGGTACCCCTTAGAAAAGATAATAAATAATTGGATTATAGTGATATTTCAAACTAATTAGTTTCTTTAATTAGTATCACACATGTCTCCAATCTTGTAATCAGTCATTCAGCCTATTTAAATGGAGAAAAGTAGTCACTGTGCTGTTTAGTATCATTGTGTGCACCACACTGAACATGGACCAGAGAAAGCAAAGGAGAGAGTTGTCTGAGGAGATCAGAAAGAAAATAACAGACAAGCATGGTAAAGGTAAAGGCTACAAGACCATCTCCAAACAGCTTGATGTTCCTGTGACAATAGTTGCAAACATTATTAAGAAGTTTAAGGTCCATGGAACTGTAGCCAACCTCCCTGGGCGCGGCCGCAAGAGGAAAATCGACCCCAGATTGAACAGAAGGATAGTGCGAATGGTAGAAAAAGAACCAAGGATAACTGCCAAAGAGATACAAGCTGAACTCCAAGGTGAAGGTACGTCAGTTTGTGATCGCACCATCCGTCGCTTTTTGAGCGAAAGTGGGCTCCATGGAAGAAGACCCAGGAGGACTCCACTTTTGAAAGAAAAACATAAAAAAGCCAGACTGGAATTTGCTAAAATGCATATTGACAAGCCACAATCCTTCTGGGAGAATGTCCTTTGGACAGATGAGTCAAAACTGGAGCTTTTTGGCAAGTCACATCAGCTCTATGTTCACAGATGAAAAAATGAAGCTTTCAAAGAAAAGAACACCATACCTACAGTGAAAC
Source organism: Acipenser ruthenus (assembly GCF_902713425.1). NCBI lineage: Eukaryota > Metazoa > Chordata > Actinopteri > Acipenseriformes > Acipenseridae > Acipenser > Acipenser ruthenus. Next base: position 15,208,273 of record NC_081215.1, read on the forward strand.
ATGGAGGAGGCTCGGTTATGTTTTGGGGCTGCTTTGCTGCGCCTGGCACAGGGTGCCTTGAATCTGTGCAGGGCACAATGAAATCTCAAGACTATCAAGGCATTCTGGAGCGAAACGTACTGCCCAGTGTCAGAAAGCTCTGTCTCAGTCGCAGGTCATGGGTCCTCCAACAGGATAATGACCCAAAACACACAGCTAAAAGCACCCAAGAATGGATAAGAACAAAACATTGGACTATTCTGAAGTGGCCTTCTATGAGTCCTGATCTGAATCCTATCGAACATCTATGGAAAGAGCTGAAACTTGCAGTCTGGAGAAGGCACCCATCAAACCTGAGACAGCTGGAGCAGTTTGCTCAGGAAGAGTGGGCCAAACTACCTGTTAACAGGTGCAGAAGTCTCATTGAGAGCTACAGAAAATGTTTGATTGCAGTGATTGCCTCTAAAGGTTGTGCAACAAAATATTAGGTTAGCGGTCCCATCATTTTTGTCCATGCCATTTTCATTTGTTTTCTTATTTACAATATTATGTTGAATAAAAAATCAAAAGCAAAGTCTGATTTCTATTAAATATGGAATAAACAATGGTGGATGCCAATTACTTTTGTCAGTTTCAAGTTATTTCAGAGAAAATTGTGCATTCTTCGTTTTTTGTGGAGGGGTACCAACAAATTTGAGCACGTCTGTATATATATATATATATATATATATATATATATATATATATATATATATATATATAATAGAGCAATGGATAAGACAGCTGCATGGACTAGCTTCTCAGGATCAGAACAGAGAGGGGAGCAATGGATAAGACAGCTGCATGGACTAGCTTCTCAGGATCAGAACAGAGAGGGGAGCAATGGATAAGACAGCTGCATGGACTAGCTTCTCAGGATCAGAACAGAGAGGGGAGCAATGGATAAGACAGCTGCATGAACTAGCTTCTCAGGATCAGAACAGAGAGGGGAGCAATGGATAAGACAACTGCATGGACTAGCTTCTAGGGATCAGAACAGAGAGGGGAGCAATGGATAAAACAGATGCATGGACTAGCTTCTCAGGATCAGAACAGAGAGGGGAGCAATGGATAAGACAGCTGCATGAACTAGCTTCTCAGGATCAGAACAGAGAGGGGAGCAATGGATAAGACAGCTGCATGGACTAGCTTCTCAGCATCAGAACAGAGAGGGGAGCAATGGATAAGACAGCTGCATGAACTAGCTTCTCAGGATCAGAACAGAGAGGGGAGCAATGGATAAGACAACTGCATGGACTAGCTTCTAGGGATCAGAACAGAGAGGGGAGCAATGGATAAGACAGCTGCATGAACTATCTTCTCAGGATCAGAACAGAGAGGGGAGCAATGGATAAGACAACTGCATGGACTAGCTTCTAGGGATCAGAACAGAGAGGGGAGCAATGGATAAGACAGCTGCATGAACTAGCTTCTCAGGATCAGAACAGAGAGGGGAGCAATGGATAAGACAGCTGCATGGACTAGCTTCTCAGCATCAGAACAGAGAGGGGAGCAATGGATAAGACAGCTGCATGAACTAGCTTCTCAGGATCAGAACAGAGAGGGGAGCAATGGATAAGACAGCTGCATGAACTAGCTTCTCAGGATCAGAACAGAGAGGGGAGCAATGGATAAGACAGCTGCATGGACTAGCTTCTCAGCATCAGAACAGAGAGGGGAGCAATGGATAAGACAGCTGCATGGACTAGCTTCTCAGCATCAGAACAGGGGAGGCATAAGTGCATTATGGTTCTCAAATGGTAGAACCTTAGCAATACCTATGGGTAGACAATAAGCCTACCACCCATTTTGAGTAGAGAGGCAACAATAATCAAATTGAACAATCCTCTGTATTACAAAACCTCTGATGCTGTTTGGGTACCTTGTAAAAATGATATTTGCCTGAAAGGTTTTACAATCCAGGGTTAAAGCAAAGATACTACTACTACTGACCAAATGAGAATAGCATTTAAGAAAATCTGGAGCAACAGACACTAGAAAGGGTTAAACTGAGTCGTTTTTTGCTTCTGCTTTCTTCTCCTTTTTCATTGTCTCTCCCCTTTTCTCTTCCTTGCATCCATTTCAGTCCCCTGCAATATTAATGCCCCCCAGAGACACCCTGGCCACATTAGGAAACTATTTATAGCACACCAATCTGCTCCTTCACTCAAATCCATGCTCTTCCATCATTCCATTGAATAATTACTGGCCATTTCAAGTCATTTAGTCAGGCCTTTTAGTTGGACACTGACATACAGCAATGAGCTCAAATAACAGTTAACTATCCTTTGTAATCAATAAATGCATTGGAGCGGTTTTGATATTCTGAACAAAGGTCAGGTAGGGAAAAAGATTTTGGAGCAATGTATGTCCTTTTCATAAAAAATCAAATAAGATTTTACATATAAGAGATCCAACTAGTGGATTTAAGATAAGGTGGAAACATTTAGGTTCTTGGTCCATTGCCTAGACTAGCACTGCACTGAGTGGAACAGGGTGGTGAAACAAAGGTAGTATTGAGCTATTCAAACTGATCTATTGAGCAGTAAGTCGTCTTGAATCTTTACTAGGTGTCATATTTATGGACTTTTTTTTACTCTGTCTGATAACCAAGAATAGCAATATAAATAACTATAAACACACACACACACACACACACACACACACACACACACACACACACACACACACACACACACATATATATACATATACATATATATATATATATATATATAACAATCTGTTTCTCTATCAGTCTGTATTTTAAACCATTGATTAGTGGTCTTGACATGCTTCTGTCTACACATCCATGAATCAAGTCAATTTCCCTGTTCTGTGTCAGCCGCTCGCTCTCTATCTCACCATGTTTCGTGTTGTAGTCTCTCGCTATCCTGGCCTGTCCAGTGCTCACCCAGCTATGATGGATGGCTGAGTGCACAGCTCGCCTGAGCTCTATAATAAAAGCAGTAGTGTGTTCCAGCGCACTTACACCACAGTGAGATTCAAGGCTGGGGTAGAAAAAGAGCTCCTGTAAGTGGGCATATTGTTCCTCTAAAAAGGAGCCCTTCCAAAAGAAAATCTAAATAGGACTTGTGAGTTCTCAGGTTGGATTGGCACTGCAGAAATCCGCTCACAGCTCACATCAATGACAGAATTTCAATGTGAGGAATGTAGGGGGAAGACAGGACCAGCATTTGTTTAAACTGTTAAGAAAACAGCGGATAGAAAATGGCAGTGTGTGAACTTTTCCCAACGAGCTATTCCCTCAGAAAAAAAAGAATGTTGAATTTTGTGACTGTTCATGCACATGCCGGAGGTTTGGAAACCCAAGACAACACTCCTTAGTTTCCTCTAACAGCCTGAAGCAAACTGCTTAATCAAATTAAGCTGTTTTTTGTTTTGTTTTTAAACACCAAATCGATTCCCAAAGACCAGACAGATTGTGTACAGTGGGTTGCTGGATAAGGGAAGCAGTTGTTGAAATAGTTTCAATTGAAGATAAGGAGCATGTGTATTAAGTCTATAACATACCTATTAAGAACAAAATGTTCTAATGCAATAATATCCAAGTGTCTTTACATCTAAGGATTCCATTTGACCCAGTTAAACCCATATGGAAAGAACTTATATTTTACATATATTAAAAACATTGTCTTCATTTGTTTTATGTGTATGCATATATGTTCATATATAAATTATTTGCTGACTGGTTATAAAATTGGTCTGATTATATAGTGTTTTCCATATAAGTTATTTTATGTGTTAGTATATGTAACATACAGTGCTCTCCACATATGTTTTTTATAGTCTATGTATGTGTATTTTTTGTAAACTAAATATATGCCCCTTGTTTGGTGAATGTTTTATATGAATGCCTACATATTTTCATTTTCATTTTCATTTTCATTTTCATTTTCATTTTCATATATATATATATATATATATATATATATATATATATATATATATATATATAGTGTGTGTGTGTGTGTGTGTGTGTGTGTGTGTGTGTGTGTATTTATAATCCAGGTCTGGCAATGGAACATGAAACAAGCAATGTGATTGGTTGAGCAACATTCCAGCTGTCCATATGTTGGATAGATACGGACAGTTGGACCCTTGTCACATATTAGAAATCACTGCACTGAGTGACCAATATTAGCAAAAAAAAATCCCCAAAGTAGTAAATAGACATGCCGATCTGAATGAAGAACAATTAAATGAACTGGAAGACAGCAAAACAGGAGAAGAATATATAATGTCAAGCTACATTAGTCTCAGAGGTGGAATAAACTGCTATCTACATGAAAACAAAATTGGAGAATCCGTCAATATTCACACTCACCCCGACTTCATCACTTTAAGTATTTTTAGCGGTTTGAAACACTACAGAAAACACAAAAAGACTTCATTTCCAACTGTGTCCTCTGGTCCCGGTTACTATCCTTCACTTAAAGTATTGACAATTAGTAGTCTTTTATTTTGAAAACCATGAGAGATTAATTTACTAATTTCTGTATGCTGAGAGTTTAACCCGTCTCTTAATCGGTCCATGTATTCTTTTTTTTTTCGGGTTATTGCTTGCACAACACACTGAAACAAACAAGCCAAACTCAGCCCATATGCCTAATGAAACCGAGATCACTCCTGAAAAGGTCTTAAGGTCTTTTCACATCGGCACCAGCGCCAGCATCCGACGGAATGTGTCGCCGTCAAGTTGTTTTCACACCGAAGGCATCAATCAATCTGAAGCGCTGTCACTGAACACAACATTTCATAAGAACATAAGAAAAGTTTGAGAATGAGAAAAGGCCATTCGGCCCATCAAGGCTTATCCCTTGTTAGCATCATTTTCCCTACTAATTTAAAAGCACAGAATCTAGTCTTTTTTTAATGTTCCCAGTGTTTTAGATCCTACTACTTCACCTGGTAGGCGAGTCCATGCATTTAGAACTGTAAAAGTGCTTCCCATCTTCTGTTCCAAACTCACTTTTACTCAGCTTCCACTTACAGTATGCCCTCTTGTTCTTCTCTTTGTGTTAAATTTGAAGTACTGTCTTGGGTTAACCTTATCTATACCATTTATGATTTTAAATACTTCAATCAAGTCCACTCTTTCCTTTCTTTTTTCTAGGCTGAGATTTCATTATTTTAACCTGTCCTCATAGCTCATGTCATTGAGTCCTGGGATCAGCCTAGTTGCCCTTCTCTGTACCTTCTCAAGTACAATTAAACTGCACACAGTATTCTAGGTGGGGACTAACTAGGGCATTGTATAATCTTAGCATAACCTCCCTAGACTTCTATTCCATGATAACTCCACTATAACCCTGAGATCTTTTCAAAGTCCATGTGCCTGTTTCCATCCCATTCATTTTGTACTTATAACTTGGATTTTACACCCAATATGCAATACTTTACATTTCTTAACATTACAATTAATTTACCACAAGTTTTCCCAGTTATAGAGAAGGTCCAAATCTGTTTGAATTAGCTGGGCTGCAGATTCAGAGTCCACTAGTCTACCATGTTTGCTATCATGTACAAATTGGACAATCTTGCAATGTATATCTTGGTCCAAGTCATTTATATAAATGAGAAACAGGTACAGACCCTTGTGGAACCCCACTAAGTACATCCCCCCAATCTGATTTTACACCTCTCACAATTACTCTCTGCTTTCTGTTTTTGAACCAGTTCTCTTTCCAATTACATGTTCTCCCTGTATTTCTGCTGCTTTTGATTTACTTATAAGTCTTTCATGTGAAACTTTGTCAAAGGCTTTTTGATAATCAAGATACATTATATCACAAGCGTTGCCATCCTCTACATTAGCTGTAACACCCACAAAAATATCAAGTAGGTTAGTCAAGCATGACCTCCCTCTTCTGAACCCATGCTGGTTATCCCCTATAATATTGTTGCTGTATAAAGCTTGCCTCTTAATATTGCTTCTATCATTTTGCATGTTATGGTCTATAAATAGGTCTATAATTACCTGAGTCTGTGGTATCCCCCTTTTTAAATAATGGCACATTTGCAAGCTTCCAGTCTTTAGGGACCCCACCTGTTTCTATAGAACTATTCATTATAGTAGCCAGTGGTCTACTCATGTCTACCCTTGTTTCCTTAAGCACGCTTGGATAAATTATACCTGGGCCTGGTGATGTGTTATTATGTAGCTCCTGTAGCTTATTTAATACTTCTACTTCAATGATGCTGAAATCTTCAATACGTACTTCAATGATGCTGAAATCTTCAATACGTACTTCAATGATGCTGAAATCTTCAATACCTACTTCAATGATGCTGAAATCTTCAACCTGTGTGTACACAACCAGGCTGCACTGGCTGCATATTATATCAAAAATATATATTTGTTTAATACATCAGATATTTTGCAGTCCTCTTAAACCTCATTATCATATTCATCCCCTAATACCTTAACCTCCTCTCTCAGTTCTTTTACATTTATAATATTGGGAGAATGTTTTAGGATTATGTTTAACATCATTGGCAATATTTCTTTCTGGATCTCTTTTGGCCTTCCTAACATCCATTTTTACCTGTTTAAGCAGACTCCTATATTCTTCCCAATTTTTTGCTCTTCCGTCATTCCTGCAAGTCATATACAGTCGTCTTTGTTTTCCTTGTTTATTTGACTGCTTGTTAAACCTGCACTTTTTAATTTGAGGTATATATTTGTCCTGCATGTCTTGCATTATAAGTTTAAATCTGTTCCATTGAACTTCAGCTGTCATATCCTCCAATTCCCCTGCCCAGTCTATTTCTCTCAGTTCCTGTCGTTAGCCTTGCTGAAATGTCACTTTAGCCTGTTCAGCCCCTTGCCTGGAATCCCAGGTAATCTTGAATGTAACGATGTTATGATCACTTGACGCCTGTGGTTCTACTACTTCTGTATTAAATAGTATGTCCCAGTTGTTTGTGAACACTAGATCTAAAATTGCTCTCCACCTTGTTGGTTTTTGACACACTTGGTCAAGAAGCAGTCATTTATTGCATCAGTTCAGTTTCTACGTTACCATACCCCACTGGATTTTCCCAGATTATATTATTAAAGAATTAGTACTACCACTTGACCCACCAATAGCGGGCATAACCAGTTATTTCTCCCAGATTGGGCAGGAGCTCATCCTCACTACATCCTGTTCCCCCTGCCCCCACCCCCCCCAACACATGCATGTCATATTTTTATTTAGACATAAAAGTCAAATTGGTATAAAGAAACCCGTTTTCTATTTTTACAAAATAGATTTCCTTTCTAAATAAAAGGTGTCTGAAAATGATATTTAAAACACAAATAGAAAATAATATTTCAATTGTAAAACAGGTATTTTGAAATGAGTAAAATATTTCCATGACTGTATCTGGAATGTGCTGCAAAGACACACACTCTCTCCACTATGAGCCAAACAGGAGTAGCTTTCATAAAACACCATGAACCCTGTACTCTTCACATGATCTTTACTACAGTTCTATAGGAATCGACACCTTTGTACCTACAGTGCATATTCTCAAAGCTTTTGAAAGGGGAAACATCCATGTTAATGTTAACAAACAAGTGTAATGCATTTCATTCTGCAAATACTATTGCCATCAGCAAAGCAGCAGAAGAGACAATAAGATTTGATGGCGTGTGTGTGTTGATGCTTTTGTAGCTCTTGTTGGCATCACAGTTATGTTTCCACTGCCACAGACCCTGCTCAGAACGCCACTCTAAAAGAAAAAAATGTCTTCAAAAAATCGCAGGGTATTAAGTTCTTGCTTGCCCTGCAACAAGTGTTGGTGCTCTGATTGATATGAGTGCCCTATTGTGAGAGAAGAAAAGCAGCCTTTTTGCAGGAGGGAGCATGATCTGGAAACATGCAATCCAGTTAACACCCTGAGTAAATGTTGAGAAATGTATTGCCCAGATGATCTGTGACATGTGAGTGTGTGATTTAAACATTTCAAAAGAACCAGCAAGATGTTTACCAATATAACATTGCAATACAGTCATACAGTCAACACAGGACACTGCTAAGGTAAGGTAATGTGTTTCTTGTAAACTTTGCAGGGTGTTCTGGAACACTTTAATGGTAGAATTTAGGCTGTAAATATTGTGTCTAGCCACTTTGTCACTGCAAGAATATAACAGGGTACGCCCCGCCCCTATGTTTATTTGTATTATTTTTGTATTATTATTTAAATGTATTGTCTTGTGTTTGTGAAAAACAATGTTTTATTATTGTTGTTTTGTAGAGAGGATGGGGTTAAATTCCCCATCCATTGAAACTTGTGCGTAATGTGGCCATGTCCAAATTGATTACCAATTTGGAGATGGCCACGTATATATAAAAGCATATCAGCCACTCATAGAAGAAAAGGGAGGGAGGAGAAAGAAAGAGAGAGCACGGAGAAGAACTTTACAGCAACTGCTACTCATGCTGGATTTAGACCAGCTCGATATTTGTTGGAATATTGTGTGTGTTTATTTTGTCCACCTCGCTTTTTTAGTTTATGTTCGGTTTGTTTCATTTATTTAATAAAGACAGAGTGCATATGCATCTCACCCCGCAGTACTGAGCCTGTGTGTTTCCTGGTCTGCTGACGTCAACCACCCAGCCATCTGTGATAAAGAGAAATAAACTTTCCTACAATTATACTATAATGGGAACAATTCTAGTTATCAACAATTTTGTCATTAACTATCTTTAGTACATTAGACTAATAAGACATTAAAATAATTTAGAATAAAAATATTTTCAAAACTTATTTTTTAACATGATTATCTTAATATTTATCCCCATTAGTGTGATCAAGTCCATATAAATACTGTGTTAATACAGTATATTATTATTATTATTATTATTATTATTATTATTATTATTATTATTATTATTATTATTATTAGTCACTATGATCATCGAGTGTAGTAACATCTCAATCAGTGTACACTGTAGAGCAAAGATTTAGCAGATGCTGCTGCACAGATATTTCTGAACGCAGCCTGCACAGATATTTCTGAACGCAGCCGGCACAGATATTTCTGAACGCAGCCGGCCCAGATATTTCTGAACGCAGCTGGCACAGATATTTCTGAACGCAGCTGGCACAGATATTTCTGAACGCAGCTGGCACAGATATTTCTGAACGCAGCCTGCACTGATATTTTTGAACGCAGCCTGCACTGATATTTTTGAACGCAGCCTGCACAGATATTTCTGAACGCAGCCGGCACAGATATTTCTGAATGCAGCCGGCAGAGATATTTCTGAACGCAGCCGGCACAGATATTTCTGAACGCAGCCTGCACAGATATTTCTGAACGCAGCCGGCACAGATATTTCTGAACGCAGCCGGCACAGATATTTCTGAACGCAGCCTGCACTGATATTTCTGAAAGCCTGCACTGATATTTCTGAAAGCCTGCACTGATATTTCTGACACAGCCTGCACAGATATTTCTGAACGCAGCCTGCACTGATATTTTTGAACGCAGCCTGCACAGATATTTCTGAACGCAGCCGGCACAGATATTTCTGAACGTAGCCGACACAGATATTTCTGAACGCAGCCGGCACAGATATTTCTGAACGCAGCCGGCACAGATATTTCTGAACGCAGCCGGCACAGATATTTCTGAAAGCCTGCACTGATATTTCTGAAAGCCTGCACTGATATTTCTGAACGCAGCCTGCACAGATATTTCTGAACACAGCCAGCACAGATATTTCTGAATGCATCCTGCACTGATATTTTTGAACACAGCCTGCACAGATATTTCTGAACACAGCCTGCACTGATATTTCTGAACACAGCCTGCACAGATATTTATGAACACAGCCTGCACAGATATTTCTGAACACAGCCTTGTGACAGGTTTGACCGATGGTGTGGTGTAAAATGACAGACTCCAGTCCAGTTTTACAATTTAAGCGCTTGGGTTTTTATTTCCCTTTGCCCCAAGCTACCAAAACACGCTCCAAACAAATAATAATAATAAATCAAATAAACAATAGGGAAGCCGGGATACACAACAATGTGTAACCCGACAAAATAACAAGAAACGGGGGTTGCAGTCCCAAAATAAACCAACACCAAAACAATAGTCCGCCTTCTTTGTGCAGTCCAAGCACGGGGAAAACACGGGGTAGTAAAACTCAGCACTTCCGGGTTGTCGCTCCTCTAGCGTAATCCCGGAGCGTCCCGTTAGTGCTCTAAAGAGACAAGGAGTAGATGGGTTAACAGGACAGTCCAATCCACAAAACGTCCCGTCCTTTAATTCCCTTCCTCTGTTACTCTATTAGTTAGTTTTAGTTTCAGTTTCTCTCTGTCTCTCTCTCTCTCTCTCTCTCACACACGCACTGTACCTTGTCAGAAGGAACAGAACCCCGGGCCACGCCCCCTTTTGTACGCCCCGTCCCGTCCCCATTGGTCAGCGAGGGCAACCGCCGTCAGCCAATGCGTGATTGCCACTGCGCTTCCCGACCGGGTCTGTGACGTTGCGCACCGCGGCTCTGCCTGCTCCTCCTCCCCAGTGCCCTCACCGGTCGGAAGGGAGATCTAAAACAAGAATTCACTCTCTCTTTGTCACATATCCCACCGCTCAGAGTGGAGCCGAAGGAACACTCGGCCAAACCTACCAACCCCATTACTCCCCCCTCCCGGGAAAAATAATCCGCATTTTGGTGATCTTTCCCTGCACGATGTACCATACGATACATGTAAGGCTGCAATGCCAAATACCACCGAGTTATCCGGGCATTGCTATCCTTCATAGTGCTTAACCATCTGAGTGGGGCGTGGTCTGTGACTAGATCAAATGAATGTCCCAGTAAGTAATATCTGAGGGAGTGAGTCGCCCATTTAATGGCCAAGCACTCCTTCTCCACAACCGAGTAATTGCGCTCCCTAGGAAGCATTTTTTTGCTGATGTAAAGAATGGGGTGCTCCACCCCGTTAACCCTCTGGGACAAGACCGCCCCCAAACCAACCTCTGACGCGTCAGTATGGAGGAGGAATCTCTTGCTAAAGTCTGGTAATATTAACGCAGGAGCCTGGCACAGTTTGCGCTTAATGGTCTCAAACGCTCCCTGACACTGTTCTGACCACTTGACTAAATTTGGCGCACTTTTCTTAGTGAGGTTCACCAGAGGATCGACCACGGTGGCATACTCGGGGATAAAGCGGCGGTAATAACCGGCCAATCCTAACAGTGATCTCACCTGGGATTTAGTTTTGGGGACCGCCGCATCCACCAAAGCCTGGACTTTGGTGGCTATGGGTTTCACCTGTCCGTTTCCCATGATAAATCCTAAGTACTGAGTTTCAGATTTCGCAAACGCACATTTTTTTAGGTTGGCTGTCAGCCGGGCAGCCCTCAGAGACTGGAGGACGGCTGTAAGTCGAATTACATGCTCTCTCCAGGTGGAGCTATATATCACCACATCGTCAATATAAGCTGCTGCATACTCACGATGGGGATGTAACACCTCGTCCATCAGTCTCTGAAAGGCGGCGGGCGCACCATGTAACCCAAACGGCATGGTTTTAAAATGGAACAGACCATCCGGAGTTGAAAATGCCGTTTTTTCACATGAATCGCGGGTTAAAGGGATCTGCCAATATCCCTTCGTCAGGTCCAAAGTTGAGATAAACCCGGCCGTCCCCAGTCGGTCGAGAAGTTCGTCGATCCGAGGCATGGGGTAGGCGTCGAACTTGGCGATAGCATTGACCTTTCGAAAATCGACACAGAAGCGATTAGTGCCGTCCTTCTTGGCCACTATAACAATAGGACTGCACCACTCGCTTCTGGAAGGCTCAATGACCCCAAGTTCAAGCATCGCCCTCACCTCGTTCTGGACGCCACTCCGCCGGCTTTCTGGGATCCGGTAGGGCCTCTCCCGAACAGTGACCCCTGGCGGAGTAATAACAGCATATTTGGTAAGGTTAGTTCTGCCGGGCACGTCAGAAAACACATCCCCAAATTTCCCAATCAACTTACGCAATTCTACTTGCTGATCTGGAAGTAACTGTTTCCCCATTGAAATCTGGCTGGGGCTGGGGCTATGAATAAGACCTCCCTTGCCTTCCAGGGCTTTAACAAATTGACATGATAGATTTCTGTTTTGTTTTGGCGATCGGGTTGTCTAATTTCATAATTCACTAATCCTATGGCCCGTATCACCTCATATGGCCCCTGCCATTTAGCACACAGTTTCGATTCCAATGATGGAAGAAGCAGCATTACTTTATCTCCTGGCCGAAAGGTTCGAATTCGTGCATTGGTATTGTAATGCCGCTGTTGCCGATGTTGAGCCGATCTGAGATTGTCCTGAGCCAGTCGACCAATTAAATCAAGGCGATCACGCAGTAGGAGCACATGCTGCACTACATTTTTAGAGGAGCCCTTGTGTTCTTCCCAACCTTCTCTCAACAGGTCGAGGATGCCCCGTGGCTGCCGGCCATATAATAGCTCGAAGGGGGAAAATCCCGTTGAGCTCTGAGGCACCTCTCTTACTGCGAAGAGTAGGTAAGGAAGAAGAGTAGCCCAATGTTTCTGCTCCTGACTCACAAACCGTTTCAACATTTGCTTCAATGTTTGGTTAAAACGTTCCACCAGCCCATCCGTTTGGGGATGATAAATGGATGTCCTAATGGGACGTATTTTTAGAATTTTGTACACCTGCTGTAGCGTTTTCGACAAGAAGTTTGTTCCATGATCAGTCAATATTTCTTTTGGGATCCCTACCCTAGCCATAATCTGACTTAACTCTTTCGCAATTGCAGTGGCACTAGTGGACCGCAACGGAACTGCTTCCGGGTACCGCGTTGCATAATCCACCATCACTAATATGTGCGTGTACCCGGAATCAGAAGGCAGCACTGGCCCAACTATGTCCATTGCAACGCGTTCAAAGGGAGTGGAGATAATAGGCAGTGGGACCAGAGGGGCGGGGCGCACTCGACCCGGTGCTACTCTCTGACATTCTGGGCAGCTAGCTACATATTTCGCCACTTCGGTGTAGAGCCCTGCCCAGTAAAATCGAGCCAGTATTCGGTCCCTCGTCTTGTCCACGCCAAGATGTCCTGCAAAGGGGACGTCATGCGCCAGCCTCATGACCTCTGGTCGACAGGACGGGGGAACCATCAACTGTTTGACAGGCTGTCCTGTGCCCGGGGCTGGGTTTACTCTATAAAGCAAGTGCCCCTCTACCACGAAATGGGGATATACCAGCGTCCCAATGCCGTCAACATCCTTACCCTCAATAGACCGGACCTGTTCCCAAGCGTGCACCAGTGTGGGGTCGTTGTTCTGCTCCCACACTAGGTCCGCGCTTGAGGCCCACACGTCCGGGATATTGACAGGGGCTGGAGCAGTCTCTACCCTCGAGGGTCCAGTAACCTCGCCCGCCCGGTCACACTGCGTTCCGACTCCCTTCGACTGACGTTTGGGACCATCAGCACCTTCTCCCGCCAGACCCCAACCGTGTCTTATCGATGCGCCTTCCCACTTTTCCTTCCGTCTCTCCTTACGTGTTTTTCTAGGACGAAAAAGTGGAGAAAACAGCTCTGTATGGAAGGGAAAAACAGTACCAATTACTTCCCTTCCCCGGGGGTCTGCCTTGTCTACATGTGTGGTCGAGGCTGCCGATATTTTCACTAAATCTTTATATTGCGGCCAGTCTCGACCCAGAATAACTGGATGTGGCAACTTTTCGGCCACCCCCACTACTAGGTGGCGCTTTATCGGGCCTACCGATAAATATACTTTTAGAGTGGGGTATGTCGCCGTATCCCCATGGATACAGGAGATTGCCACCTGGCCTTGTGGCTGCCACGACATACCGCCAAGGAGAGCTGTTCGAATTAAAGTTTGCTCACACCCTGTGTCCACTAATGCGTGGGTGTTCACATTCCCCAATACAACATCAACCATACACGGGCCCTCCCGACCATTTCCCCATTTCCTACCTGTCTCAGACGCCAGGTGACACGCAGCCACGTCGCACTCCATGGCCGCCGGGCAGTATCTGGCAATGTGTCCCGGCTGCTGGCACCTAAAACAGACGGGTGGGGCAGAGGGTAAAGGCGGTACATATTTGTCCCGCTGCTGGTATGACAGCGGGGCAGGGGGAACCATTCTACCCCAGCTGGGGGCCAACCTCTGCCTCCATTGTAAGGGGGCCGGGTGGCCCGACGGGGCCGGTGATCTGACGGCCCTGGGTCCGGGAAAAGGGTTCGACGGCGGTCCTTTGGCAGCGGAGGGAGGGGGGCAGTCCAGCAGGGTGGTTCGGGCGGACACCAGGGAGTCCTCATAGTTTTCGGCTAACGCCACGGCCTGCTCCAGCGTCGTGGGGTTATGCCGGCGTACCCATGCCTGCGTCTCAGCCCCGACCACATGGCAGAATTGTTCCATCACAATGGCCTCCCCCATCTGAATCCCGGTTTTCTGACTGGGGTTCAGCCATTGCGCCATGTGGTCGCATAATTGCTGGGCTACCACCCTGGGCCGGGTGTTGGGGGGTCGCCGGAACTCCCGGAATCTGACCCGATGAGTCTCCCCCGTGATATTGAGACGGCGGAGGATAGCCTGCTTAACCAGGTCATACTGGGCGGCATCGTCGTCAGTCATGGCCCGGTACGCTGCTTGTGCTTCCCCGATCAAGCAGGGACCAAGTTGGCTCGCCCAGTACTCCCGGGGCCATGCTGCAGTGGTAGCCAACCGTTCAAAGGCTACAAGGTAGGCCTCCGGGTCATCCTCCACCGTCATTTTCTGGGCCCGGGCCTTTGGGGCAACCAGCACGGGGCCCGTCGCCGCTGACGTCATCCCCATCCCGACCCTCTCGATAAGAGCCGTGTATCTCTCCTCCCTCCTCCGTTCCTCAGCCTCCCTCCGGCTGTCCAACGCCTCCAGGATTGCCGACAAAGTGGTTGGGTCCATCCCACTTCTGACACCACGTGTGACAGGTTTGACCGATGGTGTGGTGTAAAATGACAGACTCCAGTCCAGTTTTACAATTTAAGCGCTTGGGTTTTTATTTCCCTTTGCCCCAAGCTACCAAAACACGCTCCAAACAAATAATAATAATAAATCAAATAAACAATAGGGAAGCCGGGATACACAACAATGTGTAACCCGACAAAATAACAAGAAACGGGGGTTGCAGTCCCAAAATAAACCAACACCAAAACAATAGTCCGCCTTCTTTGTGCAGTCCAAGCACGGGGAAAACACGGGGTAGTAAAACTCAGCACTTCCGGGTTGTCGCTCCTCTAGCGTAATCCCGGAGCGTCCCGTTAGTGCTCTAAAGAGACAAGGAGTAGATGGGTTAACAGGACAGTCCAATCCACAAAACGTCCCGTCCTTTAATTCCCTTCCTCTGTTACTCTATTAGTTAGTTTTAGTTTCAGTTTCTCTCTGTCTCTCTCTCTCTCTCTCTCTCACACACGCACTGTACCTTGTCAGAAGGAACAGAACCCCGGGCCACGCCCCCTTTTGTACGCCCCGTCCCGTCCCCATTGGTCAGCAAGGGCAACCGCCGTCAGCCAATGCGTGATTGCCACTGCGCTTCCCGACCGGGTCTGTGACGTTGCGCACCGCGGCTCTGCCTGCTCCTCCTCCCCAGTGCCCTCACCGGTCGGAAGGGAGATCTAAAACAAGAATTCACTCTCTCTTTGTCACAAGCCTGCACTGATATTTTTGAACGCAGCCTGCACAGATATTTCTGAACACAGCCTGCACTGATATTTTTGAACGCAGCCTGCACAGATATTTCTGAACACAGCCTGCACAGATATTTCTGAACGCAGCCTGCACTGATATTTTTGAATGCAGCCTGCACAGATATTTCTGAACACAGCCAGCACAGATATTTCTGAATGCAGCCTGCACTGATATTTCTGAACGCAGCCAGCACAGATATTTCTGGGGGGTAGAAAGTCCCTTTATTTCTCCCATATTCATATTCTGGTAGATAGACCTAAACAGGTCTAGAGTCTGAATTAGTGAGGTATGACACAGGCCCGGTTTTTGGGATGGAACCGCATAACAGTCTCGCGTTTTGATTGGTCCATGTCTGTCACATGAATTTGTCAGTGGAAAAGCGTGCAGGCATTTTTAACATTGTGATCAGAGAGTGAGAGAGATCTGTTTTCCACAACCTTTCCATTAAAATATAATGTGGTATTACGCTGTACTGATATAACAAGCTATGGATAATTACTTTATATGAATTATCATGTTATGCACGAATGTAAGAATTGGCTTTCTGTGGTGGTGTACTTTTTTCTTTCAAGTAGCATATATCTATAATCGTTTTTGCGATATATTTTGATATAAAATGTATACACTATTGCAGTTTTGTTAGAGGATACATTAGTTTATCTCTAATGTAATCACAGTTTTACATATAGACTGCCCCTGTTTTCATTTACGTCGCAAATTCTGGGCTGCTTTGCTTTTCAGATAATGTCCCAAATTCTGGGCCGATTTGGTTTGCAGATAACGTCCCAATTTCTGGGCCGCTTTGGTTTTTAGATAACGTCCCAAATTCTGGGCCGCTTTGCATTTTCGAATTCAGCCCAGTTTTGGGGACTCAGCGGACAGCCGAGCTTCTAAGTCATCCATGCACAGTTTACCGTAAACTGGATCGTGAATTCATTTGAGAGTAACCCTTAGTACATGAATCAAAGTTAATGTATTTTTTACTCTCCCCAGAAAACATTTAGGAACATGGTATACCAAAAAAAAAAAAAAAAAAAAAAAAAAAAATCTCATTTGCTTATGTAATGTCCATCAATATATAGTGAGCCGTAGGGGTTTATCAGAACTTCTGGGTTTAAGAGACCAGTGCCCTTCAACAACTTCAGATAAATCCTATTGTATTGTATTAGTCAACATTTCCCTTATCTATTCCTGATAGTTTATACTGTAGGTCAGGGGTTTTCAACCTTTTTTTTGGAACTGTACCCCTTCTATCTGGAGGTTTCAGCTTGAGTACCCCTTTACAATTTTCGCTCAACTGAACGGTACCTCAGTTACAATAAAATGGAGAATAATCTGATGACCCCCTCCCCGTTTGTTTAATAAATTTGGGTGACAAACTGCTGGTTTAGGACAGAACAACAAACAGTAGGCTTAAGTCTTAAAACTTTTAACTACAAGTATTTGGATGCACAGAATTAAAAAGACAAGTATTGGGTTAGGAGCACACCTATATTTTTGTAACTTTGACGGCCTTTTTTAAATTTTGACAGCCTTTTGTAAAAGTGAAGGCCTTTTGATACCCAGCATACACTGCAATACCCAGCAAAGTTATACACTGATATTCTGATAGCACAGCAATTCAAATGAAGTTTGTAATTGGTTGTGTTCCTCAAATACACAATAAAAAGTGATATTTATAGGGTATACAGTTATACAGCGATACAGTGGTTTCGGACATCTAAGAACAGGTACTGCGAGCATCTGGATTCATACCCAGAGGTACTCAGTAGCCTCCTAGGACATTCACAGCTTGTTTGACACCCTCTTGTAGTTGCCCATTTCTGCATATAAAGCAAAATGCTGTTTGTCAATCTCTCTTTTTTCTTATAAATCAGTCTTTGCAGGAATCATTCCAAAAACACTTGAATCAGTTAGGGACTACCAGTCTGACACTACAGGCCTTTAAATTGCAGTACCAATTTGCAAGTTGCTAAGTGGTTGCGTTCCTCAAATTTGCACTGCAAAGTGATATTTTAAAGAATAGGGTATATAGTGCTTTTTTTCGCCTCTGCTCGCTTTTGGTGCAAAACTATGCTCCGATACACTCAAGCTGATACTGTGATCACAAAACATTTGGAATGGACTTAAATTGGTGCTTCTGTTGCATAAATACACTACAAAATGAGCACATTTCAGGTCTTATATATAATGGACATTTTTTGTATGTATTTTGCTATAGGAAATTGCAGTCGGGGCGAGGGGGTCCTCCTGTCGTACCCCATGAGTCCACAAATCCTTGGCCAATAAACTCGCTAGTATTCTCTTTAGATGCACAACAGTCTTAGCTAAAGAAAATGGGTTCCTTCGAGTTCGTATGACCCACGACCGCCATTGGCCGAGCCTTACCCCCATGGTGTTTTTATAATGGGATTTGCCATAGGGAAGGGGGTGGTCTCTTATCGTACCCGTATCTCCACGACCCCTGGGCCAACGAACTCAGAAGGGCACTCTTTGCGTGCACAAGAGTCTTAGCTAAAGAAAGACATCGGCCACGGGTTCATACGCCACCCCACCGCCAGATGGTGGGCGTTGCCCCAAAGGGGTTTTATAATGGGATTTCCCATAGACATTTTTCAGGGTGTTATATCTTGGGTTACGGGGGTCCCCGAGACTTGAAAATCGGTACAGAGGTCCACCTCGGGGCCCCTGTCGATCCCTCCAAGCGACGTGTCCCCAGCTAGAAAGGACACCTGTTTAGACTTTTTTTTCCAACCTGGAGCTCAAAAGCTATTGGAAATGCAACCTTGACATGCCATCATGCTGAAAATGTGTAAATTTGTTGAAAATGTAGCATTTGAAAACAGGTGGCTCCCTGTGAAAGAGGGCCCCCAGACATGACCCTAGGAAGTTCAACCCAGTATCTAGGCCCCAGGGTCATGGAGATATGACCCCGAAAAGGGTAGTTTTTGGACATTTTTGACAGGGCGTATCTCGGGTTCTGTGGGGGTTAGGAACTTGATTTTTTTTTTTTGTGGCAGGGCCCCTGGGGCCCCACACAAGGAGTCACCATTTTCATGGTTCAGATGCCAGGACGGCTTGGCAAAGTGAATTTTTTCTTCATGACATGAGTTTTTGGGTGAACCACCACACCGTTTTAGGGGGTGGTTTGGGGTGCTCCCCTGAGTCTATATCACTTTGAATGGTGGTTCTGCGTGCTCTGGTTCGAGAGATATCACTGAAAAAGTGTTTTTTAACACTGCCATAGACATGAATGGGACTGAATACCCGAAAATATATTTTGCAAAGAATTGCTATGGGGTTGCATGGTGGTGTGTGCGTGCAGGGGTTGCATGGTGGTCTGTGCATATAGGGCTTGCATGGTAGTGTGTGCATGTACGGGTTGCATGGTGGTGTGTGCGTGCAGGGGTTGCATGGTGGTACACGTGTGTGGAGAGGAATTTGAGTGCAGGTTTTGCGCAAAAGAGGGGTGGGGAAAAGACTGGGAAGGGTAGAGTAAAAGAAAAATTACTACAATCATTTATTTTCACTATTAGTCTTTAATAAAGTAGTCTTTAATAAAGGAAAACGAATGCTTTAATTAATTTTCACGTATCTATTTCAGTGCAATGTAGTTTCTTCATGTAATAAGAAATAACATTTACATTTTATTTGTATTTTCATAAAAAAAAAAAAAAAAAAGATTTCTGGGGAGAGTAAAAAATACATTAACTTTGATTCATGTACTAAGGGTTACTCTCAAATGAATTCACGATCCAGTTTATGGTAAACTGCATGGATGACTTAGAAACTCGGCTGTCAGCTGAGTCCCCAAAACTGGGCTGAATTCGAAAATGCAAAGCGGCCCAGAATTTGGGACACTATCTAAAAACCAAAGCGGCCCAGAATTTGGGACGTTATCTAAAAAACAAGGCGGCCCAGAATTTGGGACGTTATCTAAAAACCAAAGCGGCCCAGAAATTGGGACGTTATCTGCAAACCAAATCGGCCCAGAATTTGGGACATTATCTGAAAAGCAAAGCAGCCCAGAATTTGCGACGTAAATGAAAACAGGGGCAGTCTATATGTAAAACTGTGATTACATTAGAGATAAACTAATGTATCCTCTAACAAAACTGCAATAGTGTATACATTTTATATCAAAATATATCGCAAAAACGATTATAGATATATGCTACTTGAAAGAAAAAAGTACACCACCACAGAAAGCCAATTCTTACATTCGTGCATAACATGATAATTCATATAAAGTAATTACCCATAGCTTGTTATATCAGTACAGCGTAATACCACATTATATTTTAATGGAAAGGTTGTGGAAAACAGATCTCTCTCACTCTCTGATCACAATGTTAAAAATGCCTGCACGCTTTTCCACTGACAAATTCATGTGACAGACATGGACCAATCAAAACGCGAGACTGTTATGCGGTTCCATCCCAAAAACCGGGCCTGTGTCATACCTCGAATTAGTGGTGCTATGGAACCAGCTGCATGATTGGTGCAGATTTGGTCAGAATATGTTCTGCATAACACAGTATGATTGAACAGGACACAACGAGATCTAAAGTTCAAACAGATGCAGTAATTGAGCCTCAGCAGTATTGAGAACAAGATCAGACAGGCTTTTTTGTTGTTGTTATAATTAAAAATGAATTAAAATGCCCAATCCGCTTTTACAAGTAACCTGATATTTTGGAGTACAGTTATCTCATTTTGAAAGTCTGAAAAATCTTGAGCCTCCTTTAAGGTCTACTTCATGCTTAGTGTTAATGTCTAATTTTAGAATTAATTTATTTTTTATTACTGCTCAATAGTATAAAGGCTGGCTTCAGTGTATGTAAGTATGAAAACATCCAGTCCAGCATTTTAATGCTCCAAAACATGCACGAATCCCTCTAAGCAAAAGACGTTCTTAAAATTTGAGTGCACAGAGCAACAGAATGTATAAACAGAAAATAAAACATTTCTTCCCTTCCTCCTTCAATAAGAGTGATACAGTAACAATACCAAATAATACATTGCGTTTGACTTATGCTGAGGTAAAAAAAAAAAAAAACATGAATATATGAATATATGAATATACTCTGTTAAACATTGTCCACAAGAGACTGTCCGTAAGAATCTTCTCTAGCAAACCTTAAAATTGTGAACAGTATTTTATTGAATACAGTATGTCGATTTCGGATGAGACGTAAACGAGGTCCTATTGTAAGTGACTGCAGCAGTAGTTGTTGATAATGCATTGTTCACCCTTAGTCTGTAAGTTATTTTGTATAAATGTGTCTGCTAAGCTAAATGACTCAATAATAAATGTACAGAATTTAAATAACCGGGGTGGGCGAGGGCGGTTTCCTGTGCCTGCAGTGAAAATGAGCTTCGTTGTCATGGGTCTCTTCTCAGGCTTGAGAATTAAGAGGACTCCAATGACCACGTGATGTCATTGTGCTACAAATAGCGAGAGTAAGAGCTTGAAAATCCCTCTTATACAGCCTGATTTTCAGAAGGCGAGTTTTTTGAGAAAAAAAAAGATGGCACTGAATTTGCACTGTAAGTTGTTTTTGTTTTGTTTTTTTTGCCACCTGATTATACGTCTTTATTTTCAACAGGGGCAGGTTCATTTCTCCTCGTCGCAAAGCCTTTTGCGTCTTCTGCTTATGACTGATTCAATTGAAACGGCAATTGATTTTCCGGTTCCTTAACAAGCCAGTGTCACATTTCAATTGTCTGGATTTCCTTTTAACTGAAAAACAACGAGAAAGCGCACATGTCGTCGCAACAATGGGAAAAAAGACAGGAGAAAGTAATTAGCCACGCAAGTTGATCTTTTGCTCGATGGGATCTTAGCACATAAAACTTTTATTTCCTGCTGTTATGTTATTCACTGGAACATTTAAATACAGGTGGATATAACTGGGAAAAAACGCAACCTCTTCCATAAAAAGGTCCAAGAAAAAAGTCAAAAAAAATATTCTGGGACCTAAGCCCAGAACAGTTGTGCTGCATAGTTGTTCATCCCCTAGCAGAGCCGTAACTAGGGGTGGACGAGCGGGGCAGCCGCCCAGGGCGCAAAACCATGGGGTGCGGAAAAATGGCTTAAAAGCATTGCCACTGAGTAATAATTTTGTTCTGCTGTTCTCTATGTGTCCACTTGTCAGCTGTCAGCGTCCCCCTGGCATAGTCAGAAGATCACTTGCGCCTCTGCACTAGAAAGGGGAATGCGTTACTTCCTTAGCAACGGTCTTAACGACCACGAACCTGGTTCTACACAAACCAACACCATAGCGCTGCTAGTTCGTTATTATTTTATGGGATGTCTGTGTCGTTCACTTCCCCTGCAGTGTAAATTGCTTATTTATTTATTCGCTCCTGCAGCCTTCAGGGCCAGCACTACGGTACTAAACGTAGTGAAATGTAAAGGCACGTTTAATAACACGTATTAAGCACCTACGTAATAAAGGTAAACCAAAAACACTACGTTAGGATAGACCACAAGTAAGAGATTAATTTATAAGAAAGTGCAAACAGATAAACGGCCCTTAAAATCCACCGCCCTGAACTACAAAGTGTTAAATGTGGTACCAGCATTTATTTATGGGAATAAAATTCAGAACAAATGACCCCAACCTATTTGCTATTTTTAAGCACCATTATAAAACAAGTTTATTTGATAATTACGTACTGATCAAGTTTTATCAGAAAAAAGAAAACAATTTCAATCGTCCTTATTATAAACACATAGTTTGATCTCTGCCTTAGCTTTTACTGAGGAGTCAAAAAAATGACCATATGTAAAATAAATTCATTATCATTGGTTGGTACTGAAAATGCGTGGAATCGTAGAGGCAGGAATGACCTTGCAGTTAACACGTTTTAATAATAATAATAATAATAATAATAATAATAATAATAATAATAATAATAATAATAATACAGTGTGCCAATAGAAAAAAATCCTTAATTTATTTCAATATAACAATGTATTCTCTGATGCAATATTCATATTCATTCTTTTCATGCAATATCTGGATGTTTGTTTGTTTGTGAAAAATCATAATAAAAATGTTAAACATTAATATGGGTTTTGTTACATATGTTTAATATATTCTAAAATCAGCCAGCCTCCATCTATAAGCCCATGTTCCAATGTTCTGAACAAGACACTGTTCTCCATGATAAATGAGTCGTGGCATGGGCCAGGGTACTTGGCAACTACATCCGTGATAATTGAGCATCACATAAAACTTGCACAGTTAAACTAAAGAATGATGATGTTTTCTGTTTTGGGGGATATGTGCAATATATTACACCTAGCACTTTTGGGAAGCCAGACAACTGATACGTTTAGTTCTATTTGTTCCACATCCCCAATTGGAAATATTATATACTCCCTTGTTCTACAGAAAAGTGCATCTGTGACAACAGGCTGAAAGTCTTTCCTTCAAGTCTGAACCCAACAGTGAGAATAAACGAGAGAAAGAAAGAAAAACAGCTGAATAAATTATCAAACGGGGGAGGGGGGCTGACTTGAAATAAATGATCATGGGGGCTGACTTGAAATCCACCATTGGAAAAGCAACATTGCTGAGAGAGAGAGAGAGAGAGAGAGAGAGAGAATTCATTCGGCGTGACTGTTGTATAGGGAGCTGCGCGGATTACAGAAAGCCCGTGTTGTGTTTGTTGTTTTCTAGACACACTGAAGAGTTGCAACTTCAAGAGGCAGCAAGTACTGCTGAAGACGCAAGTCTTTGAAGAAACATCATCAGAAAGTTCAATTTTCCCACAGAGAAATCGTAAACAGGAGATAACGGTGAGTTTTCGCATATTCTGATGTTTGTTTGGCAGCTTTACAAACATATGACAAAAAGAAAGAAATGTGATTACGACTGAATTCTGTGCTTTATTTATTTATTTTGCTTGTTGTAAACAGTAGACAAGATAATGCAAAAAACTGTGTTCATATATATATATATATATATATATGAATTTATAAATAGTTAGCAATCTGACTATGAGTGAAGGTGTGTCAACATAATTTTTTACAGTGGTATTTTTCCTATAACAAGAATTCTGGTTCTTAAAACATTCTGCTGGAGATTTCATTTAATTAAAGAATAACACTTTCCAGTGCGTAATAGTGAAATACCCATTCAGGTAATGAGATCAAAGAAAAACACAACGCACAGCTGTAGTGTCCCGGATTATTATGTATGTATAACTGTCGAGGAATAGGCGCTATAGTGAAGGATTTGCTGATGTTTGATGCCTGCCTTGATTTAGTACATGTGCAAACCCGCTGTTATCCGTCTTATATCATCCCCCCAACACTGCCACATCGTATCAGGGGGATCTGTGCTGACGAGCTGGCAGGCGGACAGACAGACTCGCATACAGACTCACAGACTCCAGTTGATACTCGGCAGACAAAGCTGTAGAGAGGCAGGTCAGTTTCACAGTAGGTGGAATGGTAGGTAGATAGAATAACGCTGGAGAATCATGTGCATTGCCGAAAGTCAGTTACAATACATTGGAATCGCTCAAATAGCCCACTACTCCACTAACGAACGAAGCAAGGGGGATAGATTGACAAACAGATAGATAGGAAGATCGATTGTAAAACAGCTATGCATGAAAGAAAGAAAGAAAGAAAGAAAGAAAGAAAGAATATGTCAAATTGTTTAGTGTTCTTTTATTATTATTATTATTATTATTATTATTATTATTATTATTATTATTATTATTATTAATAAATAGCATTCAACATCTTCAAGCTTTCAGTTGCCAGTTCATATTAGAGCAGGAGGGGATCAATGTAGGGCACTAGATGCACAATGGTTTAAGGGAGGAAAGAAAAGGGTTGTGTCTAGTGCAAATTAGAAAAAAATATTTGAGAAAATTACCATTAGTGTTAATTGTTCGGGGCTTGGGGGTGGGGCTGGGTTGGGGTGTGGGGTGTGGGGGTGTTCAGGGTGTTCAAACACCTCCTGGAATTTCTGTGATTTGGTGTGGCCCTTTGTTCTTTATATATATTGTGATGAACTACGGTTCCTGCAGGCAGGGGCTTCTCACAGGCAGAAGTGGGATGTGAACCCGGGACCTCCCTCTCTGAATCATAGCGCCAATACCGCTGTACAAAAGAGCTTATGTCTTCATAATTGATAGGGAATGGTGGGGTGAGGAGTGTAATAAACATAGTTCTTTCCTGCCCCTGAGATGCGGGTCATGTTGTTACTTAGTTTTTAAGCGGCAGTTGTTGTGAGCGGAGTTAAATAAAGGCTGCTTGTACACCAGATGCAATGCAAATTTTCATCAGGCGACAAGATACTTTCACACACCTGAAGCAACACAGACACACTGCGACAGTTTTAAAAACTGCCAGATCTATAAAACTATTAAAAATGGCTATTGACAAAACTATGATCAAGACTGGTACATATTCATCAACATGATGTGGAAATTATGAGGCTTTTCTGATGGTAAATCACACATACCAGGCTTACCCAGTTCCTTCGAAATGGACTCCCATATATTATCTTTCATCTCTGTATCTTTATAATTGCAAGGGTTTTTTTCAATGGCAAGTGCTATTTTTTGCTCTGTCATTTTGGATACTGCTTCAGCCTGGTGGACACCATGATTTCCATTACACGAGAGTAGATGTTAAAACTTCATGCTGATTTGAACTCGGCTCTCGCCAAGATAAGCACCAACTAAGATGTAGCTTTACAGTAAACTAATGTGATCCATATGCGTCTCCATCCATTTACGTTTCCTTCCATATGATGATGTAGATATCCTTCTGTCTGGTGTTAATGGCTGAAGTGTAATGCTGGCTCCAGGGATCAGCTTATTTTGCTTCCCTGGCGCATCAGCACACACAACGGCTGCGATGCTGGCTCCGGGGATCAACCAAAGTGCGGCCTCCCCAGCGCATCAGCATGACAACCGTCTGGATTGAGCTAAGTAGGGTACATCTCTGGGGTTTTCAAGTGGGCACCTTCCATCCTCAGTGTTTCGTCGACTAGCCCACGACACCTCAAGAGGGCTCGACGGTGATTCTGGCGTCCCAGCATCACCCCCCTCCGTCCCCCACTCAACTCAGCCCAGCTTACTTACCTGTCCCCAGCCAGAATCTTTCCGTCTCAACCACAGCCAGTTGCTGCTCCTCTCTGCTGCTTCAGATAAGTTCTTCACTGTGCGACGCAACTCTTGGCCACTGAATCCGACGTCTCTGAGAAACCGGGTTGTAGAGTGTGCCACAAATCCTCGACAACCCACTTCCACTGGGTAAACCCGAACTCTCCATCCTCGCTGTTCCGCTTCAGTGGCTAGTTGAGCATACCGCAGTTTCTTCCTCTCATACGCCTCATCTACAGCGTCCTCCCATGGCACTGTTAACTCTACCAGGTGAACAAGGCGTGCTGATCCAGACCACAAGACAATATCGGGTCGAAGGTTAGTGGTGGCAATCTCAGGTGGAAAAATAAGCCGTTGACCAACATCTGCCAGCATATTCCAGTCTCTAGCAGCTTCCAGTTGTCCTGGGCGAGGATTGGTTTTAACACCTTTTCTTGGTGGTTGCTCTCCTGGGCGGAGGAATGTTGTCTTTTGTGTGTAATGTTTTGATGGAACAGGTTGCAACTTATTGGTCATGTTACGCTTGTCTTCCAATGCTAAGGCCAAACATCGCAGCACCTGGTCATGGCGCCAAGTAAACCGTCCTTGGCTAAGAGCCACCTTACATCCTGTCAAAATGTGCCTTAATGTTGCAGGTGATGAACACAAAGGACATGAGGGATCCTCTCCTACCCAGAGGTTTAGGTTCTGTGGTGATGGGAGAACATCATATGTTGACCTGATGAGGAAACTGATCCTGCTCTGTTCCATTGACCATAGGTCTTGCCAGCCAATCTTGCGTTGTTCCACACTCTCCCATCTCATCCATTCTCCCTGTTTGGCCTGGGAAATGGCCTTTATACACCTCATCCTCTCCTCCTGCTTTTGCACCTCGTTGACTACCAGCTTCCTTCTTTGAGCTGGGGCCGCCTTGTGCCATGTAGGAGGAGTTGAGCTGAAACCAAGACCCCCTCTTCCATGCTGAACTTGCCCCATGATATCACCAATTCGAAGGGCAGCCTTTGCATCTTCCACAGCTTTCTTTGCCGCCCACTTTCTTCCAGTTTTCAACACAGGTGCTGCCTCCCTTACGCATTTATCGCGTGACTCTACTAATGTCATTTCCAGTCTGACCTTGGCGCACTTAAACTCCTCGGTTAGAGCAGAGACTGGTAGCTGCAGTATTCCTTTACCATAAAGTCCCACTCTGCTGAGGCAGCGTGGAACTCCCAACCATTTCCTGATGTATGAACTGATTAAAGCTTCCAGCTTCTCTACTGTTGTCAAAGAAACCTCGTACACAGTCAGTGGCCACAGCAACCTCGGCAGTAGACCAAACTGAAAGCACCAGAGTTTTAGTTTACCTGGTAGAGCGCAGCTGTCTATGCTCTTCAACCCTTCCACTGCTTGTTGTCTAACTTCTCCCACACGAACTGTGTCCTTTAGATCCCCGTCGTACCATCTCCCAAGACTCTTCACTGGCTTCTCAGACACTGTTGGTATTGCCTCACCATTAATGAAGAACGTTTTATCTACTACTTTGCCTTTAATTATAGAGATGCTCCTTGATTTAGTGGGCTTGAATTGCATTCGTGCCCATTCAATGTTATTGGTTAATTTGCCCAATAATCGATTAGTGCAGGCTACTGTTGTAGTCATGGTTGTCATGTCATCCATGTATGCTCGAATTGGTGGTAGTCGCATTCCAGAAGCCAAGCGCTCTCCTCCTACTACCCATTTTGATGCCCTAATGATTACTTCCATTGCCATGGTAAAAGCCAGTGGAGAAATGGTGCATCCTGCCATTATTCCAACCTCTAGGCATTGCCATGTAGTGCTGAATTCTGAAGTTGAAAAACTGAATTGCAAATCTCCAAAATAGGCTTTCACTAAATTTGTTATTGTCATCGGTACACTGAAAAAATCAAATGCTGCCCAAAGTAGTTCATGTGGCACTGAACCATATGCATTAGCCAAATCCAGGAATGTCACATGGAGCTCCTTCCTCTCCTTTTTAGCTGATTGAATTTGTTGCCAGATCACATTGATGTGTTCTAAGCAACCTGGGAAACCTGGAATGCCCGCTTTTTGTATTGAAGTGTCAATGAAGCAGTTCTTTAATAGGTAAGCTGACAATCTCTGAGCAATAATGCTGAAGAAAATCTTGCCTTCTACGTTTAATAGGGAAATGGGACGAAACTGACTGATGCTTGTAGAATCTTTTTCTTTAGGTATAAAGACTCCACCTGCTCGGCGCCATGCTCTTGGTACAACCTGTTTTTCCCATGCCACTTTCATCAATTTCCACAGAATTCGTAGAACTCCTGAAGCACTCTTGTACACTCTGTACGGAACTCCATTAGGCCCTGGAGATGATGAAGCCCTTGCTTTTTTCACAGCTTGCTCTATTTCTTTCCACTTAGGTGCACAGTCCTCCATTTGGTATTCTGGTGGATTGATAGGTGGGATGTCTGACGGAATTGACATAGGCTCCTGCCTTTTTGAATCTGTATGTGTTTCCTCCAAATATCTCTCCAGCTCAACCTTAGATGCTTTTAGTGTGCCATTCTTCTCACTGGTGAATAACTTCTTTACAAATTTGAATGGGTCTTTATAAAAGTTAGCTCTCGCACGCTCCTTCTTTTTGTAGCGTTTCCGTAGGCGCTCAGCTCTGCGCAATGTTGCAAGCTTATCTTTTATGACCCTTTGTAAGAGATTGAGTCCCTCCTTCTGACTTTGTTCTGCTCTTCTCCATTGGTTCCTCAGCTGTCTCCTTTCTCTAACTAAGCGTTCAATCTCCTGCTGCCGTCTAGACTTTCCAGGAATAGTTTGTACTTTTTCCTTCCTTTTTTCAACTCCAAACCTCTCACTTCCATATGCGTAGATGATGTCCCCAAATTTATCCAGCTTCTTTTCAACTGTTCCACTTAATCTTTCCAATGCAACGCAGAGATCTGTGTTTACTGTGTCCCATGCAGTTTTCTCACAAGCTCTTGGCCATTTAACTCCAGGCTTGTGCCCGTTGAGGTTCTTTTCTCTCTTATGCTGGTTTGTCTGACCGGGTTCACAAGGATCATTAGGTTCATCACTAACTGTGTCCATGCAAGTCCTCCTCACATCTATGACAGGGGTACTGATATCCTGCGAACTGTGGTTTGCTTCCTGTCACTGGATTTCATTCGACTGACTTGACTGACTTCGTAAGAAGTACTGATCAATGCGAGGCCCTTGTCCCTTCTTCCTCAAGCATTTCATTCTCCCTTGATGAATCTTCAAACCCCTGACCGTTGTCGCCTTGCTCCAGCCGCAGACACAAACCTGGAGTTCTATGTCTTTGTTAACTGCAGATCTTGAATTAGTCTTTTGTGAAGTACTCTCCATACTCATATCCGTTTCCGTTCCTAAGTCGTTAACCGTGTTGTCCAACGTTGAGTCATCTTCCGCCCCCGCTCTCGCAGACTCTAGGGGTATTTTTCTCTTTAATTTCTTAGAAGCCTTGGGCGGGTGTCTCCAGCATCCTGTAAACACAGAGCTGGATACTGCCGACAAGGGTAGCTAACCCTTACCAGCCCCAATGGGGTCTCTTTCCTCCTGTCAGCTGTCTCTCCAGGCTGTCACAAGGTCTTTCCCTTGTTGCCAGCTGCACTATTCACAGCAGTCACTGGACGTATCCAGATCTTCATGATTTCCATTACACGAGAGTAGATGTTAAAACTTCATGCTGATTTGAACTCGGCTCTCGCCAAGATAAGCACCAACTAAGATGTAGCTTTACAGTAAACTAATGTGATCCATATGCGTCTCCATCCATTTACGTTTCCTTCCATATGATGATGTAGATATCCTTCTGTCTGGTGTTAATGGCTGAAGTGTAATGCTGGCTCCAGGGATCAGCTTATTTTGCTTCCCTGGCGCATCAGCACACACAACGGCTGCGATGCTGGCTCCGGGGATCAACCAAAGTGCGGCCTCCCCAGCGCATCAGCATGACAACCGTCTGGATTGAGCTAAGTAGGGTACATCTCTGGGGTTTTCAAGTGGGCACCTTCCATCCTCAGTGTTTCGTCGACTAGCCCACGACACCTCAAGAGGGCTCGACGGTGATTCTGGCGTCCCAGCATCACCCCCCTCCGTCCCCCACTCAACTCAGCCCAGCTTACTTACCTGTCCCCAGCCAGAATCTTTCCGTCTCAACCACAGCCAGTTGCTGCTCCTCTCTGCTGCTTCAGATAAGTTCTTCACTGTGCGACGCAACTCTTGGCCACTGAATCCGACGTCTCTGAGAAACCGGGTTGTAGAGTGTGCCACAAATCCTCGACAACCCACTTCCACTGGGTAAACCCGAACTCTCCATCCTCGCTGTTCCGCTTCAGTGGCTAGTTGAGCATACCGCAGTTTCTTCCTCTCATACGCCTCATCTACAGTGTCCTCCCATGGCACTGTTAACTCTACCAGGTGAACAAGGCGTGCTGATCCAGACCACAAGACAATATCGGGTCGAAGGTTAGTGGTGGCAATCTCAGGTGGAAAAATAAGCCGTT
Source organism: Acipenser ruthenus (assembly GCF_902713425.1). Classification (NCBI taxonomy): domain Eukaryota; kingdom Metazoa; phylum Chordata; class Actinopteri; order Acipenseriformes; family Acipenseridae; genus Acipenser; species Acipenser ruthenus. The sequence continues at coordinate 15,238,681 of NC_081215.1, forward strand.
GACCAACATCTGCCAGCATATTCCAGTCTCTAGCAGCTTCCAGTTGTCCTGGGCGAGGATTGGTTTTAACACCTTTTCTTGGTGGTTGCTCTCCTGGGCGGAGGAATGTTGTCTTTTGTGTGTAATGTTTTGATGGAACAGGTTGCAACTTATTGGTCATGTTACGCTTGTCTTCCAATGCTAAGGCCAAACATCGCAGCACCTGGTCATGGCGCCAAGTAAACCGTCCTTGGCTAAGAGCCACCTTACATCCTGTCAAAATGTGCCTTAATGTTGCAGGTGATGAACACAAAGGACATGAGGGATCCTCTCCTACCCAGAGGTTTAGGTTCTGTGGTGATGGGAGAACATCATATGTTGACCTGATGAGGAAACTGATCCTGCTCTGTTCCATTGACCATAGGTCTTGCCAGCCAATCTTGCGTTGTTCCACACTCTCCCATCTCATCCATTCTCCCTGTTTGGCCTGGGAAATGGCCTTTATACACCTCATCCTCTCCTCCTGCTTTTGCACCTCGTTGACTACCAGCTTCCTTCTTTGAGCTGGGGCCGCCTTGTGCCATGTAGGAGGAGTTGAGCTGAAACCAAGACCCCCTCTTCCATGCTGAACTTGCCCCATGATATCACCAATTCGAAGGGCAGCCTTTGCATTGAAGCTGTTCTCTGATCTGCATTAACCCGAGTCAGTAGTATTTGCTGAAATGTAGTTATGGTGTCAAAAGTGGACAAATACTGCAGAAAGAACCAAAGTCTGTGATATTGGCACTTGCCCAGTGTGATGCACTGTTTATCCAAATGTGCTCAAGCTAATGCAAATCTTAGTTACCCTACCACTTTCAACAGCATGTGCAGAAAGATCTTTTTCCTCACAAGCAATTAAATACCTGCCTTCCTTCGCAATGCGACCAATGAAAACCGACTAGTTGGGCTTGCACTTCTCAACATTGTATTCCAGTGAATAGTAATGAAGTGATTAGCAGGCTATTTATTTTTCTTTTCCTTTGAAGTAATAATGGTTCTGTTGGCTTTCATTTGATTTATTTTATATGGAAGTAATAATTTGTCATGGACGTTTTATTCATGCCAAAAGTACTTGCCTTTAAATGTCTGTTGTGCCGACTCAAAACATAAAAAATAAAAATATAACAAATTGATTAAAAAGGATACAAGACTTCAATAAGCCTTTCTTTTTCATTCCAGCAGACAAACGAAAAAAAGTCCTGCCTATGCCACTGTTTTGAACCATACATATGCTTCTAAATAATGGGTTTAAAAACCAGTGCATTTAAAAGGGATTCAATGATTACATTATCCATATTTAGAACACTATGTTTTATGTACAGCCAGGAACCCTTTTATTTAGAAAGAAGGGCTTGTGTAATCAAAGCTATATGGAGATTCAAAATATTAGTACCAGCTATGTTCAAAGCATCAGTGCTTAAAGGGTAAAGAGTAAGCTGAGGCTCAGAAAAATATAGTTACACATCCCCACGTGTTGCTAGAACTGTTTAAATAACATTTTTAGTTTCATCCTGACAACTTTTTAAGTTATAACTTAAAAAGTTATAACTTATAACTTTTTTTTAAACTTATAAGTCATACAAAAACATACTGGAATACTGTAGGAATCATAAAGGACATGTTTAACAGTTTAGGGTAATATTATGTGAACCTTTAGTTTTAGCATGTTGGGTTTGCTGGGCCTCTGGGACACAGCTTGTCAGTGTGGAATACTTAGCGTAGGGATAGATATTCCACCAGATGCTGCTGCTAGTTGGCTATGCAGAGATAGATATTCCACCACATGCTGCTTCTAGCTGGATAGATGCACAGAGATTGTGTATTGCATGAAGCATTGCAGGCAGTACATTGGCCCAGCATATTGTATCAGTTAACCCAACATTTAAATTGACTGAGATGCTTTGAGTTATAAAGGACAATATGTAATGAGTCATTAGGTTCTTTAAAAAAACACATGACAGTGCACACTATAAATAAATAAATGCAGAATCTTAAATAAAGACAACTTGCCTAGCATGTTTTTGTACATGTCAGTAGGATAACCTTTACCAATCTTCTTGACAGGTGTGTTTCAGCAGTTAAAAACTTGAACTATGTCTTTATTTCAACAATCTATTCAACTTGTTCCTGCAGTTCTCAATTGAAAAAAAAGTGCATTGCTGTTTCTATGGGCCTTGGAACTGGAACGCTGAGTCTCACAGTCTCTAGTTTAGACTAGCAGAGCTGAACTGCTGCCTCCACCTGGGCACCCACTACACTAGCAGCACTGTAAGGTTAAGACACTTGAGGTCCTATAACTTTGAATTTAATTGAAATCCATCAGTGTTTTTTTTTTCTATTCATAACCAATGTTTATTTAATATTGTTATTTTCATTGAAAAGAGGGACATCATTGATGAAGAGAATACTATAAGGTAGCTGATTTGATTTGAATGGACTTTTCAGTTGAAGAGAATTCCAGATGGTGCCATCAACCTTATTGAGAATAAAGCACAGTAGAAACTCAGTATGGTAAACTTGATGTCATGAATGGGGTCGTGGCATACAGTATGCAAAAAGTGTGCTATGATAGGCAGAAGGATCATGCCAGAAGATGAGGGCATTATTTGAACGAGTTCCATTATTACTGAGGAACATGCTACAGCCGTCCCATTATCACCATTATTACTGAGGAACACGCCACAGCCATGTCATTATCACCATTATTTCTGAGGAACACGCCACAGCCATGCCATTATCACCATTATTACTGAGGAACACGCCACAGCCATGCCATTATCACCATTATTACTGAGGAACACGCCACAGCCATGCCATTATCACCATTATTCTGCAACTTTCTAAAGTGTTTTATTTACCTCTCTTTACATTAATTAACTGAAAGAGGTTTTGAGAGCAGGGCTCAAGGGTTTATGTGAAGCATTTCATGAGTAAGCAGTGGTTTTAGAACAGGTGTCACTAATAAATAGTGTAATCTCATCCGTCCTTTATTTGACATTCTGCTATTGAGAAATAACAGAACAGCTGACCTGTATAGAAATCAATAGGAGACAAGCTTCTGCCCCCATGTTTCTATCTTTTCTTCCTTTGCTGTCTTTGTGCACTGTCTTGAACCATTGTTCTCTTGCCCAATTCATCATAACTAGACATTCACGACAAGAAATCAATGCTTAGTGATCCTAAATCAGTGTACTTCAATACACTTCCGCACCAAGGTTTAAATTCTTACAGCTGTAAATGCCTGTATCTAGATACTGTACCTTGCATTATACCACATACCGGATACTGCTCTCCCATTGTTTTCTATGGAGGTCACTCGTTCTGTTTGAACTCAGGTATGGGAAAGATGACCCATTCTAAGCCACTCCTTATTGATGTAACACTAACGCTTGAGCTAGAAAACTGTCAACTTGACAAAACACATTCAGCACGGAATAGAGGCTACCACTATCGTATGGGTTCATTTTTTTGTCAGACAAAAATAAATGTAAGAAAAACATCTCCAGAACTCCATAATGCATTTTTTCTTTTTATCAATATAAGCATTGAAGCAGGCATATTATTCTCAGAATAAGAACAAAAGTACAAGTGGATAATTACCAAAAACACTTTATAATGCTGTTATGCTGCTTTTGGAACTAAATAAAAGAAACAGTACACCAAAATCACTCTGGAAAGAGACAATGTACAGGTTACAGGTTAAAGAAATGATACTGTACGCATCAAGGTAGTAACAGCAGTGCTTTCCAAATAATTTGATCCCCAGTGACAACAGTGCCACCACCTGTCAGCTAAACCAGTAACACCAATTAACATCAGAGAAGTGTAGTTCACATTTGTATATTTCTGCCACCTTGGATTCTTTTGAAAACAATTTTAGAACATAAGAACGAGAAAATGTACACATGAGAGAAGCCATCTAGGCTTAACAGATTGTGTTCCTTCAACCTGTCTGCACAGCTCATTCCTTTAAGCCCTGGGATTAATCCGGTTGCTCTTCATTGGACTTTCTCCAGGGCCACATTGTCCCTTTGGTACTGTGGTGACCAGAATTGAACACAGTATTCTCAGTTGTAGAAGGGGTGCTATATACATAAAATGGGTATGGAATGGCATTAGCATTTCCCACGCCGGGTTTACCTCATCCAAGTCTACACAGCCACAATGAAATGAAGAAATAAATCACAAGGCGGAGATGGAGGTAGTCCAGAGCTCCCCTGGGGGGCAGTGTCAGTGATCTGTGACTCCCCTCTCCCCCTTCTCTAGAGCTTCTAATACACAGTACTCCCTCAAGAATTCACTCATTTGCTTAATTCACCGTTAGGCCTGCATGTTGACATTAAATTGTATAAGGGCCCTTGTCACACGGCTGGCTGAGTGGTGCCGTCAGATCCAGGAAATGAATACACAGAGAGACAGTGGTGATGAGTGAAACTGAGTTGCGGCAGCGCTCAGTGTTTAATAAACAAATAAATAAATGGTTGAACAAAACACAGGACACGGCACTTTACGCCAAAATAAATAGACAAACAAAACGGACTAACACTTAAACAAACGGTGGCTAAACAGACAAACAAACACAGTGAGTTTAAACATATAACACAGAAATGCACACAGGGGCAGGGCACATTGCCACAGCCCTTCACTAAATCACTGTTTTTAATGTGTACATCAAATAACGGGATACAAAGAGAGCGCTGTACTTCCATATATGCCAGTGCTCCCAGTCTATACACAAAAATATGTACTGACATACAAATGCACATAATACAGCAATAGCTGGTGCAGCGAGCCCCATCAATATTACATGGCCACATTTACACTGGCAGAAGCCTTTAATCACAGAGGCTGGGGAAGCTGAAAACCCATGCAGTCATTTGACAGTTTTGACTGCCAACAGAAAAGAATGGCAGCAGTTTCATTAAAGGGGATAATTAGTTAATAACATGGAAACATGTCAGTATTTGTATTGTAAAAGAGCGGCACTCACTCTGGTTCGTTGCCCCTTTAAAAGCAGGACCCAGGACACAAGAAATGGATTTTCAAGCGCTTACGCGCTATTTTTAATACACAAAACAAACACAAACAAAATAGACACCTAGCTCCGTTCGGAATGCTAACTACACAGGTAGGTTCACCCTAACTACCAAACCGGACAGCTAAGCTGTTTACCGGCAGACAAACACACCACGGTACTTACAAAGGAGACTGCTCGGAAACAGCACACACAGCCTTCTGTTTCCTTCTACTCAGCAGCCCCCAATAGTTTAGCTGTCTCTCTTAAATACCCTGCACCAGGTTCCAATTTACAATCGTAACCAGGTGCGGGTGATAATTAAATAATAAAACAATTAACAAAACGGTGCATACGCACATGTTTTCTGCAGGGAGGATATTAACCCCCTCCCTGCTGTGTTACAGTATACTGCAATGAATTTCCACATAGCTGCTGGTGAGTTAAAAATACTGACAGTGAGAGGTAAGGCACACACTTAGCCCTCAATTACAGAACTTGCTCTTTAGTTGAATGGTAAGACGTTGGTCTTTGAAATGTCTGGTTTGTGGTTTGGGCTGTGATGCCAGTTCATTACAGCATGTGCCTTGTATGATGGGCATATCTTAAGTGGCTCCTAAATAAGGAAGTGCTAACATCACTTGTCTCGTTTGTATTCAGTGAATATCTGTTGTTTCTTTGCTTTTTGTAATTCAGGATATGCTGTATTATTGCCTAAGCATGAATATATGCACATATTCCTATGTGCAGGAAAGTTGAAGCAGAAGACATGCATGCAAAAAAAGATTTTTAAGTAACAATCAAATACATTTTATAGTAAAGTTTGCACAGCTTATTATTTATTTTATTCAGATTAATATTGAAAGAGAAAGCTAATTATTCTGTGTGTTTGCTAAAAGTTTCATGTGTATGTGTGAGAGAGAGAGAGAAATGAGCTGTGGTAGAGTACTCACCAGTGTTTCCTATCAAATCCTCAACAGCTAATTTCAGGCATCTGCTACAGACCAGCCCTGCTCTGAGAACATGCCAATCTCTGAACAGCAACATCAGACTCCACAGTACATTTAGCTTTGAGCCCAGCGCTTTAGCAGTCTGGAATTCTGGCTGGCTGGCTGCTATGCTTCCATACACACAGCTTCCTGTCTTTCTGTGTATTCACTGGGCCCATGGGATTCTGGCCCTCTCTGTCCTGAATAATCCTCCTGGGAACCCATACGTTGCCAGGGTGCCACCAGGCCTGCTTTGTGGGAGATGCAGAGCTGACAGTTCTCAGCCCTCATGCTAACAGCGTTATAACCGGCTCCTTGTACAGACTGACTCATAGCTTTGAGTACAGTATTCATTAAAGTTGCTTGAAAGTAGAACTTCACAAGCTTGTAAAACCACTTTGTTCACAAAAGTCATTACAAATGGCAAGTCAGACTATCAAGTAGATGTATTTATTGGTGATTGTGAGCAAGTTTAAAACTTTTGAAAATGTGTAGATGAATAAAGATATTCATCATCAGTAAACCCCTTTAGACTATTCTCCATGTACAATTCTCAGTTATGTATTTGATTAAGCTTTGTTTACAAGGGTTCCAAGGGGACAACATTTTATATTGATCCATTAGTCAATATAATGAAACCTGTGCTTTGAAATTTCAGCCCTCTGATTGATTGCTACTTATGTGAAGCAATAAAACAAGCTTCCTGGTACCTATATTGGCAGCATCCATCACATATGCCCACATTTATATCAGTGCTTACTTTACTGTATCGATACAAGCAGACAGTACAGAGAGCTGGCAGCCATGGTAATGGGAGTCGCTTAGCCATCAGTCCTAAACATACATTTTAGATGCAGCTTCAGTATTGTTCACACTATCTGTGTTTTGGGATACATTCTGTGTGTAGCACTCTGCTCAAGTGGCATGTGTTTTATCTGTCCCTATAGTGGAGTGGTCAAATGTAGTTTCAGATTTAAACAGAAACAAATCTAAATGGATTTTATTAATCAGTTCAAACCTAACGTAAAGATATCTGAAACAAAAACTTATTTTAGTATTTTAGACCATTAAAAAAGTATTTTAATGTGCACAAATCCGCTCATTATTTAACTGGAAGTCCATCTTGGATTTACTGTGAGTACTGAACTAACTTTGAGTTTCAATAGTTAAAAAAATAAAACTGGTTATATTAAAATAACACCACAATTCAAGTAAAAAAAAAAACACTGAATTGATTTTACAAATAGTGCCTCTAAAAACACCCTCTCTCACTGTAAACCACCTGTCAAATATGAGAGGCACCCAATGAGCAGGTGCAGTCTGTACTGCAGTAAAATGCAGCAGATCTTTACTTTCATTGTCACATTATGGCCTCTTCACAACCATCTTTAGATAGAACCTTGAGCTCAGTCTGTCAATTTGCAATCTCTCTGTTGTTTCCTATTGTTACTGGTGTTAGTGAAGGGGCTGCATGCTGCTCAGATAGCCAGACGCAGGCAAATCAGAAACTGGCATTTCTGGACTAAATGTTTTCAAGGAAATCGGGGTGAAAATCAAAACAACAATAACAATCTGAAAGTATACGGCAGTATTGTTTGAACTACAGAAGCTCAGCTCCGTCCTGAATTTCAGCAGCACTCCACTGGATTGGAATATAAACAAAGACACATTCAAAACTAGTCCTGGTAAGCATGTTATCCCACTCAAGTGAGATGACAAAATTGGATCCCACGCTAGATATACCCACATTTGTGATATATATAGAGAATACTAGATGGGTTGCAGTGAGTTACAGGAAAATAATTCCATCTAGTGTTCATGTGATGTCATAAACTACAAGACTGTTAGGTTTGTTTTAGAAGAGCGAAAAAAACGAAACTGTTGGTTCCAGGAATTTGTTCAAAAAGACAAATATGGGGCAACATCAGCTTGCTGTAAGACTTACAGAACGAAGCTCCAGAAAGTCCTGGGTAGATTAGCATCTACTGAGAAATGTGTTGAACCTTTTGTTCCAACCAGACCCTTAATTATTAAATGGACCTGTTAATTAGGGGTCTGGTTGGAACAAAGACCTGCAGTGTAATGGATTGGAAGATCCAAGGTTACCTAACCCTGATTTAAAGGGATATCTTGCCCCAAAAAAGTGAATGTAGACATTTAGTGACACATCTTTCAACTCACCAACGGCTTAAGGTCAAGAAAATACCATTTATTAAAAAAACTAACTGGGACACTCGGGTCTGAGGAGGACTATTGTAGATTTACTAGCAGTATTATGTACTGTACTAACATTTTGACTGCATACATTGTATATCAGTAACTTAAAGTGCTAGATTTTAGCTCCGACTACCATAAGGATCAAAATTGCTGAAGCTACGGTTCTGTAGGAAAACTTGTATATATTATTGTGGCAAAGTGGTTTGCAGTGCGCAGGTGTCGGGGTGATGCAGTGCCCAAGACAAGGACAAACAACAAAGTACTGGTGAAATGATGGTTTATTTATAATCCAAAGTCTGATGACAACAGTAAGAATAATGAGAACTGGCAATACACAACGATGTGTATTGCTCAGTTAAATCCGCAGGTTCAGTCCCGAAACAATAAACACAGTATTTAAACACATACAATAAACACAAACATGGTCACTGGCACTAGGTTTACACTGCTCTTTTTCATAGTGCAAGCTCAGGAATAGTTCATAGTTAACCTTGCGTGATTGTTGAGCAAGAGTGAGTGAGAAAACAAATAAAAAGGCCTAATTAAGCTAATTATTAGTTCAATTAAGAGTTTAGTTAAGTAATTGAGAGCTCAGCTGGAATTAAATCTACACAGACACCCATTCCTACTGTTATCTCTGTGATGCACAGCACCCTGTCCTGTGCCCTACAGGAACTTCCAAAGCCTCAGTTTGTGCAGCTCTAATTAGTGCAGGCATGGACATTGCTGAAGCCCAACACTCTGACCCAGATTTGCTCTTAGTTTTTTAGTGGATTGAACAAGGGAAGAAGCCTTTCTGGAGGCTTCGTCATGCTTCCTGAGGAAAATGTAGACACAGTTCAGCCATCTCCTGATGAAAGACGGACTGTTATGTCACCAGACCCATCATTCTCAGTCCAAATCTGATCTGTTACAGGTTGTAATACCAAAAGCTTTAGTTCCACAACTGTTACAGTTTGTTCCTGGCCATTCAACATCAGGACATTATGCATTGCCAAAAAACACTGGACCAAGCTACACGGTGGTGCTACTGGCCTTACATATCTTCTGATATTTCTTACATGTCTTCTGATATTTCTGACATGTCTTCTGATATTTCTTACATGTCCTCTGATATTTCTTACATGTCTTCTGATATTTCTTACATATCCTCTGATATTTCTTACATGTCTTCTGATATTTCTTACATGTCTTCTGATATTTCTTACATGTCCTCTGATATTTCTTACATGTCTTCTGATATTTCTTCCTATTGCCAAGAGTGTTTGGCTTGCCAATCACGACGAGCTCCAGTACCGCAGCTCCAAGCCCACGTGGTGCCCGTCGTGCCCACTAAGCCGTTTCTGATGGTAGCAGCCGACCTGACGGAACTTCCTATCGCCAAGAAAGATAATTGCTATGTTTTAGTGGTCATGGACCTTTAAACCTTTAAGCATTGCACTGTGTCTTGCTGCATTTTTTAAGCATTACATCCCATAATAACATGGAATACCGGAAGCCTTACATTCTGACCAAGGCAGAGTGTTTGAGTCTGACTTAATCAAAGATCTGTGTCAGTTTCTCGACATCACTAAACTTCGCACTTCACCATACCACCCGCAGTGTGACACACTTGTGGAACAGTATAACCGTAGCATGAAAGACCAGTTTGCAAAATGTCTTTTCAAAGGAGGAACCGATTGGGATGACCACCTCCATCAGATTGATATGGCTCACAACACTATAACTCATGCAAGCACAGTGTTCACCCCTTTTTACGGTACATGGGCGTGAAGCACGACTCCCACTTCATGTTCTTCTTCAACCCATACATCTCATGACTTCCACGCCTGGCACACCAGGAAGTATGCAGCTTCCCTGAAGCAACGCCTGCAGCTTGCATTCCAAGAGGTTGATAAAGTGAGTGACCATGTGAAAAACCAACAGGATGCCCAACACAACAAGCACCACAAGTACATGCCTTACAACGCAGGAGACATGGTCCGCATAAATGATCCAGCACCTGTAATAAAATAAATGTAACATGATGGAAATATAATTGTTTCTGAAGTTGGAGCTAAGCCAGTGTAGCCTGTACTGTACGAGCGACTTTATTGCAAATACAACTGGTATTATACTATGTAGGTTTATTACACTATATTCCTAACTTCTAATTGAAGGAAAAATATGTTATGTATCTATCTTTTTATCATGTGGAAATTTGAGGGTTTCACTACCCATATCTCCTGTGGGTTAAGCATTTTTTTTTTCAAATGCACATAAGCATAAGTAGGCTATATGCAAATTTTTTTTTTTTTTTTTTTTTGGCAGGGTGTATTAGTTGTATTACTTATATTATTGAGATACATTTGCAAGCAAATAGGTGTTGCTTTGCCGCTGTCTGAGATACACTGTTATTTTGGTTGTTATTATTACATTTTCAGGTTCAGTTTTGACTAGCTGGTACAGTACAGTAGTGCCTACATTGTATTACCTGCTTTTTTTTGCAATTCTTTCGTTAGGGCCCTTTCATACCTAGTTTGTTTATAAAGATCTGATGAATACTGGCACAAAATTGTGCTCTTGTCTACACCTAGCGGAGAGCCACATTTTCCTGTACTTGCCAAGTTGGCTTTGCAGAAATATCCTCATATGAAACACAGATGTAAGAAATCAACTGTCTGCATACATTAAGGATTGAATTTTGACTATAAAGACTGCTGTTAAAAACAGCACCAGCAAATGTGTCCATGTATGACCATAAAAAGTAAATAAGACCTAAAGAAAAGTAAGTACATGAAAATAGCCTATTTTATTTGATTGTTTCTGGGGGTTTTTTTTGTAATTATGTCACTAGAAAAAAAAAAAAGCCACTGTAAGTCTATCAGTAAAAACAAAATTGCAAGGTCGCACTAGAGTTTGATTGATTTCACACTGCAGATTCTGCAAGTGAACTTGATAGACTGGATATGTGCACTTGACCAACATGCAGTCTGGCTGTTGATGCCCAGGCACCCAGATGGCTGTTCAATACAGAGAATGTATATACTGTATATAATAAACATGGAAGGTTGCATCTGTGCCATGCTTGCTGTACTAGCTATGTTTATTCGCCATCTGGTATTGGTAGAATGGCAGCTCGTAGGTCAGGTTATAAATATCATTGCAGAACACCAACACTTTTGTGCTAGATGATGTGCCTTTTCAAAGGCGACAAATGAGGAGAATGCTTTATTCTTTGAATGTATGTTAGGTGTTGCATTTCCACTGGCATCAGTCTGACATCAGTAAGTTGTAGTCCCTACCAATCCCTGTTTAACAGTCTTCCTGGTTTCAATATGATCGTACTGTAATGCTACATTACTGCTCTGAAAATACCCCTTTATCAATGAGGAGCCGTTTCAGACAAAACTGTGTCAAGGCAGAGAGAAAGAAACCAATTCTGCACAGCTGCACAGCGAGAGAGATCAACGAATACACAGCAAGTGACCAAGCCATTTCTATAAATAACGTGGAAAATAATAAAAAATATATAAAATATGTAGAAAGACTTACATACTGTAAAAACCTTTGTATAAGTCTATTTTCTAGGTCCTAGAAAGGGGGGAGCGACTTATACACCCTTGTATCCTATAAGCTTTTTCGTGAAATTGTTGTCTCAAAAAAGGGGGAGGTGAGGGCTCTTATACACTGCTGCGACTTATGCACCGGTTTTTACGGTATGTATACATTTCACACAGGCACTGGCTCTGTGGGTGCTAGAGCACCACTAACATTTATTTATAGGTACTAAGCTCCCTGGAGATGGGCATCCATAACTTTATATAGAGGGATTGAACTTTAGTTTTTTTTTTATTTTTCATCTCTCTGCCTCTCTTTAAATATTTAACATTTGTGGCTGCTTAGAACAGGTGCCATTTACTGGAATTATGGTGTTTACTGACACTAGAGGGAGCCTCTTAGTATATGCATATTCAAAAAATAATTCAGGCACTGTAATAAAAACTTGTCTTTATTTTTACCTGTACCTTTTCAAACATGTGTTTACTTTTTGGCCCTCGTTCCACTGCCTTCACTGTCACTGTTTTTTGATGTGTAAGTCATAGAGCAAAACAGCTCTTTATTAAATTGGACCGCAGTTTATCATTTCAAATATGTTACCTAGCAACATTCTGCCTTTACAGATCTGACCTGCATCAACAACAGCACCTACCATTCACAAAGAAAGGCTGGCCACATGAGAGATTCCAGTGCTTTATGTGGTAATGCATACACATGATAAACTGAGACAATGACTTTATTGGCCATTATTAGAAAAGTTATTAATGCTGGGCTAGGACATAGGCTTCAAGCCATAATAAATGGGGGGCTTAGCCCAGGGGCGAAACTTTTGTTTCAAAAGTGGGGAGGACATTCTGTGAAATTGGGGTATAAAAGAGGGTATTCTCTAAAAAAAAAGAAACAAAAGGGTTCTTTTATGTGTTTCTTTTTTTCCCTTTTTATCTTATATTAATGCAAAAGCTTTACAGAATAGCAGTTATATCAATATTTACAATCTTTTAAAAATTTCAAAGATCTAGTTGCATACTTTCAACAGAACCAGTTTGCCATATTACACTTTGCACAATATTTAGGTATCAATACAACTTATGAAACAGTAATACCACTTACATCAATAATACTTAGGGTAACTCGAGGAAAACAAAATAATGAATATTACTGTTTTGGTGTAGAAATAAAATAACAATAACCATCATAGTAAAAAAAAACAAAACATTTAGAAGCATAACTGTACTTGCGTTTAGAAGAAAACACATTACAATGCAATGCTGACAAGGCCTCTCTTTTTCTTTTGCCGTAGCTTAACTTACTGTATAGTTAACTTTCAAATTGTCCTTGCCAACCAGTAGATAACACGAACTCCCTTGTTTTTCTAAAGAAAAGACCCGAAAATATTCCTGCTCCGGTCATTTGCTGCAATAAATTGCTGACAGAGTGTTTTCTTTTCCAAGTGATCAAGTTGTTCTTGATGAATGTGGCAAACGGCTACATTGTTCAGACGACTTTGTTGCAAAGATTTACAAAGCCAGGTCATCAGCCTTCTAAGAGCACTGAAGCTCCTCTCAGCTTCAGCAGAGGAGGCAGGGACAACTAACAGTAACCTCACAAGGGCCTCAACCTGATCAAAAAGGCCACGGACCTCAGGCAGCATGTCCCTCAAGATTTTTGCAGCTTCAGTGCTGGAATTGTAGGTGTATTTTGAGATAAACATGGCTAACTACACATGTAATGACTTCCTGGTCAACTCTGGGTATTGGTCCACAACATTGTCAGTCTCTCCAGTGAGGAAAACTTTCTCCAATTTTTCAAGAGTCTGCAGGTCTCTCTGGTCGAAACGCTCTGTGAACTGCGCGTCTGCGGTGTCTAGCAGCTTGTAGTACTCCGCTCTGTAGACACACTCCACTGCAGCAAGAATTCCAGCAATGGTTTGTGTTCTCTTTTGCAAAGAGATGTTCAGGCACTCCAATTCCTCCATCACTTCAGTGGCTAGGAGTAGTCCTAGGACCATTTTCCCCTTCTGAAATCTTTCCAGAAGTCCATTTGCTTTAGTTGTTGAATCTGATCCACTAGATGAAGCCATCTCTTCTAAACTAAGCAACACTGGCTCGTACTGGTTGGGTACTGACCGAATGGCTGGGGTACGAACACTCCACCTTGTGGGGCACAGCGGTTTCAAAGTAGTGTAGGATCCACTCTCAGACTTTGCTATTGCCCCGAACACCTTGAATTTTCTCGATTGTCGAAACAAGCATCCCAACTCGTGAACCCACTGCAAAGAATCCTGAATCACAGGAGAGGCTGTACAAGCTGCCTGAGTAATGAGATTTACACAATGAGGACCACAACGGACATAAAACGCTAGAGGCTGTTCTTTTTTATATTTGCAGCACCATCATATGTTTGCCCATGAAGATCAGAAAGGGGTAGATTGAGGCGCAGTAAGACATCAGTGGCAACCTTGGATATTCTTTCTCCTGTTGTTGAAGACATTTCATAGTGACCTACAAATTCTTCATGTGGCATCAGATGCTGATACACATAGCGGAGGCAGATTGACTCTTGTTCAGTGCCAGATATATCTTGTGTTCCATCAATGATCACTGGATATTGCAGCAGTGGCAGAGAACTGATTTGCTTTGCAATATCTCTCACAATGAAGTTGCCCATTAAACTCAGGATCTCATTTTATATTTTAGGGCTGGTATAATCCTGATTACGTGTCAACCACATACAGAGTTTGGGATCATCCTCTGACCTCAACTTCAGCAGCTGGCTTAGATTCCCATCCTTTTCCTCATGACCTCTAATAGCCAACCCTTGCCATGCCAAAAACTGCACTGTGCTTTCAGTCTTCAACAGGCAAGATCTTGCCTCCTGTTGCTGTGACGCCAAAGCACTAGAGAGCTGGGTGTCTACTGGTCTTGCCTCCTGAGCATGAGTTGTGACCGCTACTTTATGCGATTGACAATCAGCATGCTTTGCAAACCTCTCTAGGCTTTTTTTCCAATTTCTAAATCCTGAGGATACAAACGCAGGGCCTGCATTTTTGGCGAGTGGTGACTTTTTGCCTCTGAAAGCTTTTGTGCAATAAAATCATAATACCCCTTTCAAACAAGGGCTGCAGTGGAGCCAGGAAAAATCTTTGAACCTTTTTTACTATGTGGTCTATAGTAAACCTGCCTCAAATGCCTCTGTGCTGAGCAGATGTTGATGTTCAGCTGATAATTCGCTCTCCTCATCACTAGCCTCCCTGCCAGAACATTCTCTCTCTCTCTCTCTCTCTCTCTCTCTCTCTCTCTCTCTCTCTCTCTCTCTCTCTCTCTCATTGGTTTGCTGTTTAGAAGTGAATAATAGAGGACTTGTTTAGGCTACCCATGTATATTTTTTGAATGCATTAGCTGACAGTAAATGGGGTTAATTCCCTCCCCACATCATTGAGTATCCACTGCCTGATTCTCTCGTGACATTCCCTTCAATATGCTGGCCCTCCCCCATCTGCCAAAGGCCCCCAGCAACAGCGTCATGTTGGTCTGCTTCCTTGCACTGGAGGATCTGGATCTTTGGGTTCAATTGTTCATCAATACACAAGCTCTTGACGTCTATGGAGAAAGGTTAAGCATTAAAACCTATCAATATTTAACCACTTACATTTTTTTTTGTTTATTATTCCTTGAACCACAATATGAGAATGACATTGAAAAGAGGTAGAAGTCCATGGAGACCCTTATCCTAATAAATGGATGGAAGCCTGTCAAAGTAGGGCCGAAGCAGCTTCCCAGCTGTATAGGACTTATCATTAAACCTGTGGGAAATAGTTCTTCTCTGTGTATTTATTCCTATTCCATGTATCTATCACCTCACCACGGCAGGGGTGCACAATTCCATGTATCTATCACCTCACCACTGCAAGGGTGTGGAGCCCTCCTGGTCTTTGTTTCACCCGCACCCTGAGTTACTGAGTTGATCCATTTGAACCTCCTTCCAGGTCCTAATCAGTTCATTCTTTAGTAATTCCTATAAAACCTGGAGGACTGGATCTCAAGGACTGGATTTGTGCACTCATTGTATAGCTCTGACCAAAAGTTTTGTATCCCCTAGAATTTTAGGATTGAGACATAATAATATATATATATATATATATATATATATATATATATATATATATATATATATATATATATATATATATATATGAACAGAATTTTTATATTTTATTTAACATCATGTGATCAAAGAAACTACAAGATGATATCGCAAAGGTCTACTGGAAGCCATACAGTAGTACAGTAGTACAGTGAAGCAGGCGTCTGGTGATTCTGCCTATAGACAGCGCTCTGTGCTGCTTACGAACTTCGCTGTTTTCAACTCTTCGTATAATTGAATACTAATCAGTGAAGCATTTTTTAAAGTATAAATGCTCCGGTAAACATAAATAATAATTACATTACTCATACTTTGACGTTTTTTGTTTGATTTATATGCGTGGCTGCATTTTAGTGCCAGCAATAGCGGCTGGTTGAAATTGTTTTCGGTGTGTGGAATTGTCACAAGGCTGGCTGGTAGTGACAAATCAGACCCAGAAGAAACACACAGACATAAAAGGTTTAAACAGACAGAACACAAAACAGGACACGGCGCTTGAGGCCAAAATAAACAGACAAACAAAACGGACTATACAGACAAAACACGGTGAGCTTCTATTTTTAACTATTATTATTATTATTACCTCCGTCTCTCTCCCGTTCTCCACTCACTGAACACCCAACCCCGAGTGAATGAAATGTGTCTATATATATACTATTGTGCTGGGATTCAATTACTAATTAATTATTCACTTGAATCCCAGCACGTGAATTAATTACGTGCAACCTCGTGCTCACATATTAAATACTTTAAATGCACGTGAAGTGATGTGCAATCCCGTGCCTAAATACAATCTACATTTTTAAATACACGTGAAACACAGACCCGTTTATATCCCGTGTACCAATGACTATACACCAACATTAACTCAAGCAACACAACATACAACACAGAAATGCACACAGGGGCGGAGCACATTGCCACAGGAATGCATACATTTCTTACTTGCAAAAGAAAAACGAAGGAAGAAAACACAGTCTACAGAAAGTGCAAAGCAACAGAAAGTTATACCGAATCCCTTTGGATCATTTTTATGTTGGCTTCAAAAAAAAAAGTTTGTCAGGTATTACTATCTTGAGGTTAATGTTTTTGATATTGTAAACATTTTAAATGGCACACGTAATTATGATTGGAAGTAAATGGTAGCATGATAAACATTTACAGTGCAGGCTATTTTGGATTATTTATAATTTTGCTGAATAGAACGTGAATACAAGTGTTTCCAAAGAGACTCCCAAATACTTGGGTCTTTTAATTCTGTGCATCCAAAGACATGTAATTTAAAGTTTTAAGAATGAAGCCTACTGTTTGGCACAGTTTCAAAAAAAGGGTTACAAAACCCTGCTCTAAGGTGATGCTAAACTTTTGACTATAGCTATACATAGTAACAAAATCATTCTATGTGTAAAAAACTAAAGTAAATGGAAGTATAGACAGCCTAATTAGCCTTTCTGTTTTGTTTCTGTAATTCCCAATGCTGCTTTTTTTGTACAGATAATATTGATAATTTGTATTGTCTGCTTGTTGTAGAAAACAAGAGATTGTTCCAGTATTTGACACTGCAGTAAGAGGTTCATATACAAGTTTGGAATTGTTTAATGTTATTTATTTATGTATTTTTGGTTGTTGCTTTTTCTTCTTTAATGCAAAACACTTTATTACAGCTTTACTCATACTGCTGAGAGATCTATAAACATGTCATGGACACATCTTGTATACAAATACAATCATTTTATTATGAACCCAGTGGCATAATCTGGCTGTTCTATGAACTGTGCTTTGAGGTTACATAGCTTTTTGAAATGTGAAGGCCAAATACAGCTAAAAGCTTAACTCTGTGTGTGAACTGATCTCAACACAGCCACTGCAAAAATAGGCGGGGTGGAGAGGAGGCGGGTGGTGGAGGAAGTGGAAAACACAACACCAGCACACATTGCTATGCACATAACACAAACTCTCGCCAACACACATTGCTATGCACATAACACAAACTCTCGCCAACACACATTGCTCCCCCAATGGTGTATCTGTTCCAATACTAGCTTGAACTTGAGAAGTTCCTCTGGCTTGAGCAGCACTGGGATTTCCTCAGTGTTGTAAAAGGGGATTACTCCAAGCTAAGAGATTTGGAGTCATTTCTGTTGTGAAGCACAAATCTCTGTTCTGGGTTTTATAGAAGGGATCAGCTTTGTGAAGTGGGCATCAGGGATTAGCTGCGTATTAAAATAAACTCTTTAGAAAAGTTTACTAAAAATAAAGCAGTACTTGATAAGCTATGGAGAAGACACACAGTGACTGCTATCGCAGGTCAGTGCCATATTGTCTTGAATTATTCGTTTTCCTTTGTTATTTAGTAAGCTCAGCTATCCTTAGCTGTTACTGGGGGATATCACCCATTACTGGAAATCCAAACAACAAACTCGGTAAGAATTACCGTAATTTATCTTTTCAGTCCCTTTTCAGACATACAATGCTGTTCTACCCTATGCTGGAATTGTGTTGGTAGTTTTGTGCCAGAAAGTATTTTTAGGTTTGTTTTATGTACATGATGATACAGTCAGCACTCGGATATACGATTATACGATACTCAGATACACGTCAGTCGTGTTTTACCGCACTTCTATGAAGAAACAAATCAATTCCCAATATATATATACAGTATATATATATATATATATATATATATATATATATATATATGTAACTAATTAATGCACTTACCCATCACACTCGATTATTTATTATTTTTTTTTATAAATTTAGTCGTTGCCAATTATTTTTTATTATTTTCTCCCAATTTAGAATGGCCAATTATTTTTTAAGCTCAGCTCACCGCCACCACCCCTGGCTTGACTCGGGAGGGCGAAGACGAACACACACTGTCCTCTGAAGCGTGTGCCGTCAGCCGACCGCTTTTTTTCACACTGTGGACTCACCATGCAGCCACCCAAGAGCTACAGCGTCGGAGGACAACGCAGCTCTCAGGAAGCTTACAGGCAAGCCTGCAGGCGCCAGGCCAGACTACAGGGGTCGCTGGTGCGCGGTGGGCCGAGGACACCCTGGCCGACCTAACCCTCCCTCCCCCCGGGCAAGGCTCGGCCAATTGTCCGCTGCCCCCTGGGAGCTCCCGTCCACGGTCGGCTGTGGAATAGCCTGGACTCGAACTCGCGACGTCCAGACTATAGAGCGCATCCTGCACTCCACTCTACCTTTACTGGATGCGCCACTCGGGAGCCCTTCACACTCAATTTCTGACTCCATCACCAGTTTTCTGATACAAAGCCCATCTCTTCAATGTTACTATTTATTTGTTTATCCGTCACAGCCTGCGTTTTTTTTTTTCTTCTCGCATGTCAAATCAGTCTGTCTTTATTGTGCAGTTACTCAGCGCTTACTCCAATTTCAGGACGAAAATGCAGCAAAAACAAAGCAAATGAGACAAGCTATTTTTAATACAGACTTTGGATGCTGTTTTAATTCTGGAAACTAGTGTTGTTTAATCTTTTGCTAAATTGCATTGGCTTTTATGTTTTACACAGTTCTGTGCATGGGTAACATTTTGATTTAATTTTGCTGTTGGGTCATTAATGGGGCATTTTACATACTGCTACAATACATACCGGATTTAAAAGTATTGTAGCGCTGAGCTGCAGGGTTCCATGATATAATGAGACAGACAACAGTTGTGGTTCAAGGCAGTAGGAAACCGCTGTATTTATTTATTTTTAGGTAGTGAGCAATGGCTCTCATTCCTCTCCTCTCACTCGCACACTCAACCTCTTCTCTCAACTCTCTCAATTCACCCACCGTCAGGTCCCGCTTCTCTCTTTCAAACTGTCATCTCCTCACACACACCCAAGTCCCTCCCCGTTCCTCACTCATTGGTCCAACACTCCCTATTCTTGACTGGTCGTGTCAGACCTGCTCCCACCCTCTCAGTGACGCACTCACACACAGGCAGTCTCAGCTCTCAGTCACACAAGCACCAAAACACACAGAGAACGCTAACAGATCTGAACAAGAATAACACAGTTTACAAACACACATTATTTACAGAGTACTCCCATCCCCTTCCCCAGTCCATAACCAGGTCCATTCCCACATTGTCTTGCAAATCAGCTGCCTTCCCGCTACAGCATGTACTGGATTACAGTCCACGTGTCGTCTCTTTTGGCAAGTGATATTTTCAGAATCGTATTGTTCTGAATTAAAATACTTCTTGTGTTGAAAATATAATACTGTATCAACAAAACAAACTACAGTACATCTAAATTGAAACCTACTTATTTTGAAACAAAGTCCTTTTAGCTATGTATTTTTGACATTGTATCCTTTTTGTGTGCCCTGAAAACACGGACAAGAGTTGGAACGGGCCAAAATGAAATAATCAGATATGCGTCACACTCGTTTAACCGTCACTGAAGTCAAAATGTTATAGGGTCAAATATGTGAGTGCTGACAGTAGTACATTTTTACAAATCACCAGTTTTTATCATGCAACTATTAAAGTTTAAACTGATGGATTGATGTAGCTTGTGACTATAAGGACCTTCTGTGTGTAGCTCCATTGGTTGCTACTGTTTCTTTACTGCATTTAGTACTAGTGTAATGATTTCAAGAAGTGATTAACCTAGGTAGAAATGCCTGCTGTGCTAAGGATTTCTTCTAAATAACAGGGAATATATTCATGTTTAACATGGACAGCACCTCTAAGTATGCATGAATACAGTTAAATATTATTATTACAATCGATAACGTGGAGGTAATTATATACAAGAAGTTTTGGATGATGCCAAAGAATTGTGAGACCAAAGTTGGTTACAGTTTCTTGTTTGACATGCAGGTATTATTATTATTTATTAGCAGATGTTCTTATTCAGGGCGATTTTCAATTTTTACATACAATTACCCACTTATACAGTTGGGTTTGTACTGGAGCAATCTAGGTAAAGTACCTTGCTCAAGGGTACAGCAGCAGTGTCCCCCACCTGGGATTGAACCCATGACCCTCTGGTCAAGAGTCCAGAGCCCTAACCACTACTTCACACTGCTGCCCTAGGTATGGAGAGGACCAGACAATGCATTCAATAATAGTGGTATTTGAAGCAATCAATTATAAGATAAATGTGTTAGGCAGTTAACATGGGAAACCTGGTGTCTGAAAATAGTACTACTAATAATACTCATAATACTAATACTAATGAAGTACACCCACTTGTACATCATGATCATTTCTGGTTCAAGGACTTAGAGGTATAGTAGAAACCTGTAGTTGTATTTTTTACATATATGGAGGTGTTGTCACTGATTACCATTGTCAGCTGCCTGATTCTGTGTGTGTGGAGGTGTGGTGCTGACAGGACAGTGGATGCTCATTGACGAGGAGGGGTGAACTTTCATAAGCAAATATGAATTAGAGTATCAGGACGTGGAGGAACCTGTCCATCACACTTTTTACATGTACCAAGATCATGGGGATCAAGATGACACTGATACATGTCGTTTTGTTTACTGCTTACTCATTTGGAACAAAGCTTTTTGGAACATGGAACTTGTTAGCTATTGAGAGTCTTAGGATCTAGGGTATAGGAAGACATCTGTCCTTGTTTCTGTATGTCAAACTTAGATTTTTACAGCATCTAAGAAGTTTTCAGAATGGCTGGGGATGAGTGTCATTGACATGCCTGGTTCAACCAAAGGAGTGTAGAGTATCTCAAGATGCAGGAAGGAAAAGTCAGAGTATTTACTTCAGCCAAAATGCTCAAAATCATTGAAAGTGCCAAATCAGAATGCTAAGCATGGGTTTATTCCCATGAAGGATAATCCTTTTATCAGTCAAACCTTGTTAGAGTGGGACTCCCGAGTGGCGCGTCCAGTAAAGGCTCCGCACGGAGTGCAGGATGCGCCTGGAGATCGCAGGTTCAAATCCAGGCTATGTCACATAGACTGGGGGTTCCTAGGAGACGGCGCACAATTGGCCGAACGCCATCCGGGTAGGGAGGGCTTAGGTCGACAGGGGAATCCACAGTTCACCGCACACCAGCAACCCCTGTGGCTGATAGGGCACCTGCAGTTCTGCAGTGGAGCTATCAGATCTGTGTTGTCCTCCGGCACTATAGGTCTGGTGGCCTCGCTGTGGATCTGCAGCAGTGAACCAGCATACAAATAATAACTGGGCATTCCAAATTGGGGAGAAAACCAGGGTAAAAACCATTGGCGATGACTAAATAAAATAAAATAAATAAATAAATAAATAAACCTTGTTAGAGCACTGTGCTGTCAATAATGTAATAGTGAATAGCAGATATCCTCCGATTGAGTGGCTGTACATTTCAGTAATACCGTGCATGAATTACAAAGATGTTGTGGAAAATATATATATATATTTTATATTTTAAATATAGTTTGCAGTTTGTGACATGTCCTAGGTTTCTATGAGTCACATAGCAGGAGTGAAACACAGACCACAATACTGTATACTAATGATTACAAAACTCTTTACCTTATCTACACGAGGATAAGTTTTACACATTGGCTAATTAGTGACTAACCAGCTCTTCTCAGACACTGCAGAAACAGCAGCTCTCCACAGTCCATGTCATTATCAGTGTAGTAAAATTCACATTAGATCTAGAGAAGAAAACCTGGAGTCTACACCTTTAACCTCTGTGGGTGTGGATTTCAACCTGCCTCCTGTCTACATGAGAAATGTTTGAACATTATCCAAATGTTAAATGTTTACAAAATTGTTTACACTTTTAAACATTACCAGAAATATGCTTGTGAAATATATGGCCTTAGTGTTTATAAATTAGTACTGTAACTATACAGTGTAAGGTAATTTATTTAACATTTACTATTTCCCATAGTCTATTTCATATACTCAATAGTGATGTTACAGTACACATGTAGTCTTATATTGTAGTTTATTGTAAACTCTATTAGAATGCTTTCTAATATGGGTTTTCTAAATGGTTACCAATATTTCAAGTATGTTAAAGTGTAGATGTTTAGGAAATGAATCTAACACACCGTTTTCACATCACAAAACACCACACAATGTAGTACAGTTATAGGGCTATGCTTGGGTGAAGGGCAGAAGGGTGTCTGGATTAGAGTGTGCTTGCAGTGCTATAAGGAGAGCTGTTGCCATGGCTATTGCTTTGATGAGCATTCATAAAAAAGGCCAGCTTGGAATTTAGAATTTATTTGCAGCATCTGTGGCATCAAGGATGTGAAGTGTGATTTCCCACTCACTGTCTAGTTAGTGCAGAGCATCTTATCACTGTTAAACTGTTCATCTTCATGACTTCATTAATGGTCAGGCTGCTGTTAATGATACTGTATGATAACACTGTAGAGGTGTGAAATCAGAGGCAGATTTTCATGTGCAACTAGCAGCAAAGCTGATCTTTCAGCAAGCCATTTCCATAGCACAGTGTGTGAGGGGGTAGGGGTTTCTGAATACCTGAAATAAACTATTTATTGAATCTATCTTTATTTGCCATAACCCTGCTAAATTAGGTGGTAGTTATGGGGGTGTGTTCAACTGGCTCTGATTTGAACACATTACTCCACAACGCAACCTAGTACTAAGAGGCTGAGATTGTTAGCTATTACTTGCCTGTATACGTTAACAATCACAGATTCTTCCAGCTACCACATTCATTAAGCTTAATTAAAATAGTGTAGAGAGAAATTACTGGCAGTTTAATTACTCCCCAGTGTCAGGAAAGAGACGATCAAATGCCAGCTGGAAGGTACATTCCAATACAGCTTTAACAGTGCCATTTCAATAGACAGCTGCGTTTCTGCAAATGGCAGTGCTTTACAATGAATCTGAGCAAAAGAGAACAGCTGCTAAAGTAGGTTAAAGCTGGTGATATCGCCAAATTGGCTGTACTAACATCTATGCCTTTGTGTAGGATAAGCTGCACTAAACAGCTCGTTTGAGCAGTTATTACTTGACTGTGCTGTTTCCTTAATGCGATGAAATATCAGTAGCAACAGGGTGATGAAACAAGAGGATACACGCATCGTCGAATAGTAACCCAGTTAATCTTGTTTCAAAAACTATTGAAAGGGTCTTCATTGACAAGATGAGTGATTAAAGTGTAACAACCAAACAACATGGCTAAATGGGCAGTCTATGCTTGAGAGAGGCACAGAACTGAATAGCTGGGGGTGTTCAGATCAGGATTTGCATGCTCACTCTCTCACAGAGCTGAATAGCTGGGGGTGTTCAGATCAGGATTGAAGTTTGCATGCTCACTCTCTCACTGAGCTGAATAGCTGGGGGTGTTCAGGTCAGGATTGAAGTTTGCATGCTCACTCTCTCACAGAGCTGAATAGCTGGGGGTGTTCAGGTCAGGATTGAAGTTTGCATGCTCACTCTCTCACTGAGCTGAATAGTTGGGGGTGTTCAGATCAGGATTGATGTTTGCGTGCTCACTCTCAGGTCAGGATTGAAGTTGTCATGCTCACTCTCTCAAGGAGCTAAATAGCTGGGGGTGTTCAGATCAGGATTGAAGTTTGCATGCTCACTCTCACAGAGCTGAATAGCTGGGGGTGTTCAGATCAGGATTGAAGTTTGCATGCTCACTCTCAGAGCTGAATAGCTGGGGGTGTTGAGATCAGGATTGAAGTTTGCATGCTCACTCTCTCACAGAGCTGAATAGCTGGGGGTGTTCAGATCAGGATTGAAGTTTGCATGCTCACTCTCTCACAGAGCTGAATAGCTGGGGGTGTTCAGGTCAGGATTGAAGTTTGCATGCTTACTCTCTCACTGAGCTGAATAGCTGGGGGTGTTCAGGTCAGGATTGAAGTTTGCATGCTCACTCTCTCACAGAGCTGAATAGCTGGGGGTGTTCAGGTCAGGATTGAAGTTTGCATGCTCACTCTCTCACTGAGCTGAATAGCTGGGGGTGTTCAGATCAGGATTGATGTTTGCGTGCTCACTCTCACAGAGCTGAATAGCTGGGGGTGTTCAGATCAGGATTGAAGTTTGCATGCTCACTCTCTCACTGAGCTGAATAGCTGGGGGTGTTCAGGTCAGGATTGAAGTTTGCATGCTCACTCTCTCACAGAGCTGAATAGCTGGGGGTGTTCGGGTCAGGATTGAAGTTTGCATGCTTACTCTCTCACTGAGCTGAATAGCTGGGGGTGTTCAGGTCAGGATTGAAGTTTGCATGCTTACTCTTTCACTGAGCTGCTGTGAAGATAAGATCTCATGGTACTTTATGGGCACTGTTCCTGACTTTTCATGAGCACAGAATTCACAAGTATTCCAAAAAATACAAAGTCAGGCTGTTTATATTGAGATGCAGTACTGTATATATTCTACAATTCTCATAACTTGCTAATCTGCACAATGGTGGCATAACTGTAACATACTAAGCGATTAAAGTTATCTTTGAGAACTGTAGTCGTTAGAGAAACAAATGCAGTTAATCTGCAGTAAAAACACATAACTAATAAAGTCTGTACTTAAAGTGTACTGGTATTTAAGTGAGTATAAATTGATATTATGTTTCAGTGCAGTCTACCATACTGCTTATTTGCTGTCCCAGGTTACCGTGTTTTACTACAATTTCCAAACAAATTCTATCAAAGCAACATGCAAATCACAGAAAATGTCCGGCAATCACATTTTATGTTTAAAAATGTCACTTTCCAATACAAATAGGCAATGAGAATGTCAGATAAAGATCTGATACTTCATCTATTAGACTGGACAAAATTATAAAATTGTTCAGCTCATGCAATTTACTTCATGCAAGATATATGCAGAGTCTGTTAGTCAAGACTCTGTATTTTCTCCCATGTAATACGTGGCAACCTCATTATTGAATGCCATTGTGGGTTTCAAAAGACGCTTAATTTATATACACGGTAAGGGGATGTTTTACAGCTCCCACCCGTGAGGTGGTCTCATTGCGCTACCAGGCCATTGGGACAAATTCCACAACATGGAGTTTTAGTTGAAAGACATTTTAACTAGATCTCAAATGTGTTTAAAACGGATCTACGTCTAAACACCCAATAAACAGGCCAATCCAAGCTGGAAAGTTCTGGGTCTAGTATTACACACATTCATATTTTTGGAAGATATCACAAAATCATAGTGACCCAGGTGGTACAGCAAACATACCTGTTCCCACATCAGTGGGGTCAGAAATGATAGCAATCCACTTTTAACAAGTCATTACTGGCAACAGTCAGGAAGCAAGTATGCTTAAGGGAGACTCCCTTAGTCCAGCAGACAGTGGATTGCCCCATAAAGCAACACAGACAGTAACAAGCCACAAGTACAACTAAATAAGGCAAGTACTTTCTCTGTTAACATTGCCCCAGTTTCTAATTCAATCCTCTTTCAAAGGGCTGCTCTTGCCTCCCTATGGTACCTATGGTTCTTGGGGGAGAATAAGTTATGGTCGATAAGTAAATCAAGTTTAAGAAGGAACAGTAGATTTTTTCTACAAACAGTTCCTTTACGATTTGACCTGTAATTCCAAACAAGCAGCTAGGCTCCATTAACTAAACACAGACTGTAGCAGTGTTCCATTCAATGAAGCAAGACCAATACAGAAGCACCGTTTAACACTGAGACCTTCAGCTCCACGGGTGGCAAGTTCACAAATTATAACCCCCAGTGGGCTGCTATAATGAGCCCGATCTCTCAGGGTTAAATTACATTACAAACAATTTTCCTAAAAGTCTGTAAATCTGGATTATTTCCTGACCATCAATCCAAAAAGCCTAATATCCTGCAATAAAAAGATAGAAAGCACTTGCCTTTACTTGGACTATAGACAATATTAAAAATACAAATATAATGGATGTTGCTTTACATAGGTTTACATGAATTAATAAAAAGCAAAATACACCCCATAAACACATTTTATATAACTGCTTCATATCCGTTTTTGGACTCTGTTGCTCAAATAATCCTATGAAAGCTGAAAAGCTCAGCCACAGTCTGTAATCTGCAGCCAACAAGCGTCATTGAGGCTGCTGAGCGTCGAGGGTGTTCTCTGAGACCTTCTGCCAGCCACTATACCACAGGGAGAGTCCTGGCACATCATAAATTCACTGAAATGTTACTGTAGTTGAAACATTCATTTAAAGATGTGTATTCAGTTACTAGACAATTACTAGTCCATTAGCTCTAACCACTATGCCACACTGCCTCCTCCCAGTTTATCAGCTCAAGCCACTGGACTACACAGTCGCCTATCCAGTCCTTCTGCTCTAACTACTAGGCCACACTGCCTCCCCCACAGTCTCTCAGCTCAAACCACATGTCCACATGTTCTCTATCCAGTCCTTCTGTTCAAACCTCTAGGTCAGACTTTCCCTCTCCAAGACATTGGCTCTGTGTGTTAGCTTGTGTTACTTGCACTCTAGGTGGCATTTTAGCACTCATGTGTGTATTCAGTGGATTAGACCAGATGAACTAGGAGTATTGCTTTAATTATAATGCTTTTATGGGTTGAAGCATGTATTTTGGTCTTCACAGTACAGAGACAGTGTGACTTTATTTAAGTTATTAGCAGGTGACAGCAGGTGTGTAGATGCATGTGTAGCTGTGAAGGGCATGGGTGGAGGATATTAAAGACACACAAACAGTATCACACATCCAGCAGGGGGAGCATCCTAGGTGAAAATAGATGTGGTTTTAAAGTGGTGGGTTGCCCAGCATTGGAAAGTAAGAAATAGAGAATAATGCTTGGGGTAGTGTGTGATGTGAGAATTTAATGCCCAAGGGGTTTATCCAAGCATCCCACCCTGAGGGTGGGCATTAAATACTAATTTATCACACACTACCCCATGCAGTATGTTTTATAATCTCTGGTGAGCAATTTTCTTGGCTGAGAAGCGATGCAGCAGCTATGTGAGGTATGGTTGGAATTCCATTCAGTTAGACAGCTTGCCCTGGGGTCACGCGCTGTTGTTAATGAGCCTGTGTTTCCCCTAATAACTGGACGGTTATTACAGGAGATATCAGCTTTTTATTTTAATTATCTTAAAAAAAAACAATCTATCATAGTAAATGCCATTAAAATGTCACAAACACAAATATAAACTACAAAAAAAATATTATATATAGGGTTTCTGTTTTTTTTATTTTTTATTAATTTCTTTGTTCGTTTTTTTACATTTTGCCATAATTTGCATTTCGGTTTTAAATTCCACAAGCATTTAAATCCTCCCTATCGAATTGTAATATAGTTTTAAATCTCGCGAGCAAGAACAATCCTCCGTTTCTAATTGTAATCTCATATTAAATCTCACCAACGTGTATAATCTTCCAGTAGAAATGTAGGAATTTGCTACCACTCAGCAGTGGGTTTAACACATACCTGTGCTTCAAGGTGAAATCACATTGCACATAAAAAGCAGCTTTTTTTCCGACAAAAAAAAAAACAGTGCACTTGCATACATAACAAAAAAGAAAGATAAACTCCATCCCTCAAAAAAAAGAAAAAAGAATGGTGATCCAAATAGCAGCGTTATAAGCGTTTCAGAGTTCTGTAAATGGGGCACAGTTACTCCAAATTACCTATCATCTCTCAGGCATCGATTCTACAAGTCCTCAGGGCCTGCGCATTAGTAGCCTAGTACAGTATATGAAAGACATCTTTTGTACATCTATCCCTGCTCCCCTGCATCTCTCATCACTGTATTCTGCAAGTAAACAACAATAAATTATGCTTCACACAGCCAGCTAAGTATTTATTGGTACAGATGTCTGTACTACCCATTTTAGATTATGGAGATGTCATTTATAAAGCTGCTTATAATGTTGCCCTTAGGAAGCTTGATGCTTTATATCACTCTGCAATAAGATTTGTCACTGGTGCTCCCTACCGCTCTCATCACTGTGATCTCTACACTTTGGTTGGCTGGCCTTCACTTCAAACACGTCGGCTATGTCATTGGTACAGCCTCATTTATAAAACCCTAATCGGGAAATCACCTCTATTTAAGTGAATTGTTGATTATATCGGTCTCCTCTTATAACCTTCGATTCAGCAATTTGATTAGTTTAATTGTCCCTCGTGTTTTTACTGCTGTTGGGCATAACTCATTCCAATATGCAGCTGCTCACGATTGGAATGAGTTACAATCAAGGCTTAAACTTCCTGGTTTTATCTCAGAGGGTGCTTTCTTTTCTAGGCTTGAAGCTTTTTTCCCTGTTTCATGTGCTTGTCAGAGCAGATGCTGATTTCATTAGTTTTTTTTTTTTTTAATTTCGTATTGCTGTAATGTTTCTGACTGTCCATGTATTGTCGTCTGTTGTATTTATGCTGACTCTTGGCCAGGTCAGCATTTTAAATGAGAACTTGTTCTCAATGTCTTTACCTGGTTAAATAAAGGTTTGAATTGAATTGAATTGAATTGAAACAAGAGCTGTACCTGGCAGCCTACACAGTATATGACACACCTTTTTTCATCTCCTTGAAGACGGAAACAATTATAAAATAATATTTTTTTAATACTGTTTTGTAACCCTCAGAAGGCAGAACAGGGTGCAAATGCACCCCACAAATGTACCATGTGCACTTTGACAAAGTATTACTCACATTTCACGATATGGACGAGGAGGTTCTTGGTATCAAAATAAAGACTAGCGAGTAAAGTTGAATCTCATATAAGGATATCCCGCAATCTTCAGAGAATTATGATTAGGGCTTTATTTTTTTCACGGTTATCACAGATTTCATGATTTTCCGTGAAATTTGCCACTGCCGTGAAATATGTAGTTCCTCGTGTAAATATACATATTTTTGATCACTTACAAATTAATACAGTAAATGTTTGCCTGCATTAGGAGCCTGACAATTGGTTTTATGGCACGTTAAAAGGGTCCAAATTATGGTCAAAAGTGAAAATTAAAGTTTGTTGAATTTTTTTAACAGTGAAAATCTGGAAAAATCTGCGAAATATGACACTGGCCCATTGACTTTCAGCAGAAACATTTCTCCTGAGTTCACTTTATATCCCATAACCCTTTGTGCGCAGCATGACGACAGTAAAGGCTGAGTCAAGTATCTTGGTGTATAGAATATCTTTGGTTTCACGTTCAGTGTTTGCAGGACCCAACGTCATCACTAAGGCATAAAGAACCTTTGGCAGCATGATCGATTGTAGACCCCCCCCCTCCCCCATGTGATTGACAATGTGCAAATATAGGCTTTACAAAGGTAAATTGGCAAATGAAATTTAAAGTTCAATTACCAAATTAAATTAAAGGTTCAGTTGGCAAATTTATGAATTAACAAGTTAATTTATGAATTAACTATTTAACCCTTTTAATGCTCCATAGGTTTAGTTTGTTTGCTGTAAATGATTAAATTATGAAAAAATGTCTTCAACAAAATGTCTTCAACAAAAAAAAGACAGTAACTGCATCAACGATGGGAAATAAGATCGCTCTGTCCAGTAAAAGACTGGGACATTTCACGTGTCTGTTGTTATTTTTACAGATATTTATGTTTTTATTTTGTTTGATAATTCACTGATGGTGAAAACAGAATGTCTTGAAAAGGTGAACATAAAAAAAAACTAAATTTTCTACAATTTAGCATTTACTGTTTTTCAGGTAAGCATTTAAATATAAGCATTTGTTGCATAATACCTCTAGAGAAAATGATCAATTTGAATAAATATTGTGTTTAATCATGAAATATATTGAAATACCTCTTTTTAAACTCAAGTGCAGTGAAATAGGCTGGCGAAGGTTAACAACACTGCAGCTGTATATAGTTGTATTTTAAATAGTGATTGCAGCTGGCAGTCATGCCATGTCAATTGCATTCAAGTATAGTCAGACAACTTATGAAAGGTGCCCAACAAGAGCCGATGGGACACATTAGGATTTAATTCTCTTTCAGTTTAATTTACTTTGGTCTTTGAAGTGCTCTGGTTGCTCGCTGGAGAAGACCTCTGTTCAAAAGAATCTTTCCGTGTCTGCAGAAGATGTGATTCCTCGTTCTTTATAATCACACCTGCCCTCTACAGTATTTACCAACAACAGCTATTCAAGCAAAAATGGCTGATGATGGAAAAAAACCCATTAAGATGGATCATCTCATTTACATGGGTGTCCAGGGGAAGATCACTGGATGTATCGGATCTTACATAACATTACCATGCAGAAGAATTACATGAAGCACTTAGGATCCAGACCTATTTGATACCTGAAGCTTCCCCCACATAGTGTGTGTTTTCCTGTAATGACACCCTGAAATAAGCCATCATATTCAGGAGTACAATCAGGATCAACCAATGCCAGTTTCCCAGCGGGCAATCAGTGCGCTTCCTGTTTTTTTTGCACAAAAAAAACTCAAACCTCTTCAAATGTTCCAAACACTATAACTCAAACTCTGAGAAAGCAGTATCCAAACGGTATAATCAAGTCAGATTAGATAGACAATAGTTACACTCCATTTTAAAAAGTTTATTCATTCACTGTGACCGGAAGATTGGAGAATGCTCGAGCATCACTCTCACGCTTGATGTGTCACATCACAAAGACCCCTGGGGCGAATGCACTTGTATGCTCAACACGCAGCTCTCTTTTCATCCTGTGTATTCTGGCTGGCAGAGCTAGAGAAAATGTCAGAGTGGCTGGCATGAGCTGCAATTACTGTTCATGGTACAAAGGACTATTTTAAAGCAGGAGACTTCTCATCAAATCCTGTCAGCAGCCTGAAAGCTTGCACTTTCAAAGGGCATTGTGATTTGCTGCTGGGAGTTACCATATTTCCCAAAACAACTATTTCTCTAAAATAAGGTGACAAAATTTATAACAAGATCATACAAACTCACAATTATTTCATGGGTTCCCTTTGGAAGCAGTCACACTTATTGACTGTGTTATCATATATTGTCATATATTTTCCCCATGCATCATTTTATTGTGTGTTCTGCATTTTTTAGAAATGTATTGTGAGTTCTATCTAGACAAAATGAAAGCCTGTCGCAATGTCCACCTTTCTATGCATTTGTTAATTGTACTTAACCTGCAGCATGCCTTAAAATCAGCCTAATTTGGAAGCCACCTCAGTTGATTAAGTATTTTCAGTAAAATGTAATGAAACACAGGGGAAACCTATACACCTGGATGTGAACTTCATACCATCTTTAAAAATACTAAGCATTACTAAATTCATCGCAAGAGGCTTAAGAATTCTTAAATAAAAAAGAAGGTTTGGTCAATAGGACCTGCTGTTGCATACATCAGGGACATTTGTCTGAGTCATGTGGGGAGGGTGTCTCTATTGAGTGTAATACTGTCTTACCAGGCACGGTGGCACCAGTTATCAACACATGCATTGGACTAGCTAATTGTACTCTATACCATTTTAATTATTTTAGACTTAAAGCAAAGTACATATTGAAGTATTTAGTATGGTTAGTTTTTCCTTGCAGTTTTTCTTTTTAAAAAGGAAGGACTGACACCCACACACCTATCAGTCAACAGTTAAAAAAATATTAATTGACCCTTGTTTTTTTCAATTGATTCACATCCCTCCACCTCTCCCAATAGCTACCTTTCTTTTCAATAACCCCGTGGTTCATCCAAACAGACAGACGATGGACCCTCAAACCAAGTGGGTTTGAGGCCAAATCTTGAACCATACTCCATAATCAAAACATGAACAGCATTCATTAAAAACACTGTTATGTAGGTTTGTCCTAAACTGAACTGGCAAAAGATTTCTAAAGGTGGGTCTGAGAGAGCTTTTTTAAACTCTGCATTCACATTTCTATATTGTGGAAAAGATGCTTTTTAAAACTCAGCATTCGCTTTTCTATATTCTGCATAAGCACTGTGAAAAAGATACTTTATAAAACTCTGCATTCACATTTCTATATTCTGCACAAGCACTGTTAAAAAGATACTCCATTTGTTGTCCCTGTGTTGTTCTCGGTTTACTTAGGGATCAACACTCCCTGGGTGAGTTCAGGTTGAATCATCTGGACGTACCGAAGATGGCAACCTTTAAGAACAGTGTGCATCGAACTGTACTTGCATTTGTACTGTAACATAGAAGAATAGTTGTTAATTCTGATTACCAGTGCTTCATGGCCATTACAAAATACTGCATTAGTGTTCTTGGTGCTAAACATTGTCCTGCTGAACTGATTTTATATTAAATGATTGTATTTATGTTTAAACTGACTAATAATTGGCCTATTTCTGTTAGAAGGGGTTTGAGGTTGTGCATGGAATACATCTGTCCAGTTACTGGAGGCTGAAATTAGCACTTGAGCTCAAGGACTGAGCTGCACAGAGGGACCTCTTGGAGGAGGATGCTTGTACTCCTGCATACCCCCAGCATGCTTGACCTCAGGAACACTATAATCCCAGCTGTACAGCTCTGTAATCCTGCTTCTTAACGACACCCTGAGAGCTGACAGGTTCACATTTCCTAGCTCTCTCCTGTTGGGTAATGCCATTCCTGTCAGTCGTCGATGTGCTAATTTCATCAGATTCAGGTTACAAAATAAAATTAGCATTGACCATTTCACGCCACAGCTTCTTTCACTTAGAAAGAAAATTGAGCAAATTGCGTTCAGTGAGGACACCTCTCCGACTTCAATATGATAGCCATTAGGGGTCCTTCATACACGTAAGATGGCAGAATATGTTTTTCTGTTATATATCTAAAGAATTGTGAATTGTGATCAAACTTTGTTTTTAGTTAAATATAAGGAGGTGTCTGTTAGATATATAAGTGTGTGTGCATGTCACACTCAGATTTTTACATATATTTAGAAAAAGCTGGTAAAGGCATGCTTTAGGTCAAGCTCTTGACTGGGGGATGTATACAACATCACCTGTCACTCTTAGATTGTCCAAGATCCCAGTATCAGGATGTTTCTTATCAGCAATATGATATTGAGAATACTTTTAGTGATAATTTCAAACATTTGCCTCCAAATGTATTCAATAAATAGGCAAAGAAAGCCAGTTTTATTAGCTCCCAATTTTTGTATTTATTTATTGGGATTTGCTCTGTACAGTGTTTGGGGTGCATAATGTAAAACATGCTTCATGTATATTATCAAATGAAATCTATGTAAATATTTAGCCCTAGATGAAACGTGCATTACAACTGAATTAGACTTATGTGCCATGATCCAGGTTAACCACAGTGTATGGACTAATGATTGCATGTAAATATTCCACACAGGCCGGATATCATAATATATTTTATAATATCTTAGAAGCCTTTTTACTAGCAAAATAACACATTGAGCACTGTTGTCTGCTATTGCTTACTTACAGACTTGGAGACGTATGACAAGGAGAAAAATAACACCAAAGTGTTACAAAAAAACACACAAAAAAACTTAAAAGAAAACAATGAAGGACAATACATTTGAAAGAAATGACCTCAGAGAAGCTGTTCCTGCTTAGGGTTGCAGAGAATCTGTCTATAAATAGGCCTTATTTCCCATCAACATGCTGGCTACTTCCTTTACCGGGTTGTCAGGTGTGACGTTGACATCCTCCATCACAGCCCTGTTTTCAGTGGCTGAATAAACTGCAGAAACAAACTGAATATTTCCTGAAACAGTTCTTCTTGGTATGCAGTGCAATTTTAAACAGGTACTGTAATTACAGAGGGTGACCTTTCAGGACTGCTTATAACCCCCTCATCTTCTCTCCATTTTCTGTCTAACATACTGACTTGAGCTCCTGTATCTAGTTGTACCGTTACAGCAATGCCTTTCATGTAACATTCAAGCAAGCATTTTCCTCCAACTAGTTGGACTGTGAACAGAACCTGTGGCCTTAATTTGCATACCACACACAACTGAGCCCTTTCCTCTACCCCGATCACTGGTAGTCCCTCCTCGGTGATCGGGTCGCATTTCCCGGATTAGAAAACTTCATAAGACACCCCATGGCCCAGTGTCCCTCTTTGCCAAATTTAAAACAGTGGGTGCAATTTGTATTCCCCTGCCTTAAGCAGTGATGGCACACACACTTCAGCTGGTGTCAGATCAGTTACAGTGGCATTTAACAACCTCATTTGACCCTTTATTTGCCAGTTGTAAATTCCTGAATAGCTTTTAAATCGTTTTCTGCCTGAGCTGAGTTGTGGGTTATCTTTTCTGGTTTTGATGACCAGCTATGAAGTTGCACACTGTGTAAGTGCTTAGATTTTCCAGGTGACGCAATCCCAACCCTTTTCTGCCACTCAGTTTCATCATTAATTGCTTTTATGCCCTTTTCTAGCAACACTTCATCTGTCACGGTTATGTCAGATAGGTAGGGTTTCAGATCTCGCCAGATGCTGCTATGCTTAACATTGAGGCCTTGGTAGACAGTACGGATAAATACTCCCTGCACTGTGGCGTGATCATTTTGCATTTCTGTATTTGACTGGCGTGATGCAAACAATATCTTTGTTTAAGCCCCATCATTCGGTAAAGAAATTGGGGATTCCTGATCATTTTGTTTGGAACTCATTCATTCCTGAAAAGGCTCTGTGCTGTTTCTCTCACCCAAGTGTGCATTTAAAAAGTTTTTCAACTCTGCAAGTGTAAGATCATCTTCAATATATTTTTAAAGTTTCCTGGTTTTATTATTCTGAGTACACTAATTATTTCAGACTCACTATACTGTTGCTTTAAGCCTTCACCAATTTGCTTGGAAATACTACTGAGCCCAATATCAGGGCTCCCTCTCGTGGTAGCTTGCATAGTATGGTTTACTGTGTTGCTAGTAATATAACTGTACTGTGCTATTTTGTCACCTACGTCCTGATAGTCATTTAGTAACATTTGTAATTGGCTAGTTTTATTCTGTGCAGTTTTTCGTTTTCTAAATTTACCACATTTTTCTTGTTTGTCAGCTCCTTTGTACAGCGGTATTGGCGCTATGCTTTAGTGTGAGAGGTCCCGGGTTCGTGCCCGCCCTTCGCCTATGTGTGGATTGCCTCGCCCTGTGTGATGCGCCTGCCTGCGTTAACTGAGATCGCCACATTGGTGTCAGAAGTGGAGGCAGGTACCCCGGCACGCACTCATTGGACTGTAGCCTGGTGAGCCGGCTCTTTTGTACAGCGGTATCGGCGCTATGCTGTAGTGCGAGAGGTCCCAGGTTCTGATTTCATTTTACAATCAAATATAAAATGCACACAGTTATAGAAAGGCAGAAGTGTGTTTGGTTAGAAATAACTGTTTGTATTTCAATTTTAATAACCATTCATGCAATAACATTCAAGTTATTTTCACCCATATGTTAAACATGTGGCCCTGTAGTCCTCAGAAATATCCATGTGATTACATGGTACTTAATATTTATTTTTATCAGCTTCTTAAAGAGCAATTAGACAATAACAGAAGTTTTATGTTTTAGAAGCAACATAATATAAAGTTAATACTTAATAAAAAGTGTATTAAACCTTCAATATACTAACCTGGATATAAGGTTAGTATACACAAAAACTTTAGTATACACAAAAAAATAGGCATTATTCAGATATTTCAGACTCTTGTGGGTGCTACAAATACAAATATATTGTTATACTAGTGGGGTCTAGTGTATGTGAATATCTCCTGTGTTTGTATTGTTGACTGCATGTATTGTTTGTGTTTTATGTATTGTAAACTCCAAGCACTCCCTCCTTCTCAGTCTCTGAAGTTGTTACATTTGTGTGGCGGGAAGGAGCCTGGCTATATAAACTCGGAGCGGGAGTATTTTGTTGTTTTGTTATTTTGTATTCATTTAAATCCAACAACAGAATTACGGGGCGAATAGTGAATCTCTGAGCTTGATCTAAAAGTAATTCTCCAATATCAGCTGTTAAATATAGATTTAAGCACACTTTATTTTCCAAACATTGTGCTTGTACAGTTAGTTAGTTCACAAGGGTAGCTGTAAACAACCTTTCAGGAGCTCATTAGGCTATCCTCCTTTGTGGAATAACTATTGTACTCTATGAATCCTCCATACAAATGTCCGCTATTCGATCAATATATTGGTTGCTGAGAGCACCAGTATTAACTACTGTATTAAAGAACCAGATGTATTTGCACCAGCAATACAACACTTGCCTGTCTGTCCTGCAGGGGACAGAATCAGTACCTTTTCTCTGTGTTTATTTCTTACTGTGACCATGGTGACAGGAAAGTGAATTCAGCCTAATTATGAAATGAAGAGCTGTTCATTTTATAAAATGTCTTAAATTGACAGTCAGGGTGTTTTCTGAAATATTAGCTGTGTTTTATATAATTTATTATTAATAAATTAATCTCTCAGACCATCAAAGTGCGTGAATCATAAGCATTCAGTGCATCTGATTTAGTTGTGCAGTATATATGGTTTTGTATGGAAAATAATTAGTAACAGTTAAGTTCTTATGGAATAAAATTGCTAACACTTCACATCTCGACAAGTGAATGATTACATGATAGAGACACTCGCAGGAAAGAGGGACACATAAGGAGGCATTAGAGGCTTTCCACTAGAAGAGGACAAATAATAGCAGCGACTGTGCAGAGTAGCATTCTTAATCTACAAAGCAAACCTGACATCCAGAGAGAACTTGTACAGAGAAAGTACAGCTAGTGCCATCCATCCCTAAAAGCAACACGTTGTAAGTACCAGGATCATTACAGGGCAAGATGTTATAGCAGACACACTGCAGGAACACAGTATGACAATCTTGTTAGAACTCTTCCAGTCTGTTCAGCCTCTTGTGTTCAGTGATGTGATCAGACAAGGGTTCCTTAAGAGGTGAGGGAGGGTCTACCATCTCTCTAATCCTTTTTTTAAAGCTAAACTAAGATGCGGCTGACAATCCATTGTTTCATTCAGTGAGCCCTACTAAGGGTCTTGAAACACATCTCCCAAGAGTAGAAACCAAGATTTCAGTAACATTCAGTTCAGTTAGCAACAGCCTGGGAGATCGGGCCATTCTTTCGGTAAGTTGTGTTTTTTTTCCAGATACATGCCCAATTTGGAATCCTTGGTGAATGCTCACCCACGCCTTGATGGTTAAACTCTACAGGACACTGAAGGGCCGTAGCGTGCTGTAATCCTACACTTTGTCTCTGCTTCTTGTAGCTCATCTGTCCCTTTCTCCCACAGGGAGTCTGTTTAAAAGTAATTAGCTTCCAATTACATTTTAACAGTTCATTGAAGTCCAGTTAGCACTTATGATGGTGGTGGAAATTACAGTAGGCACTGATATTATCTGTGTAATTGTATCTGATAGAGTGTAAAACCAGCCATTCTTATATAAGATATTTTATTCATGTGCTTATTAATGTTACCATTCTTTGACAATATTGATGTAAATCTGCATTTTCACAGTGTCCAATAATTACTCAGTGTTATATTTGTTTAAATATATCAAATGTAAGGGTGTCTGTGCATATTCCACTTAACCCCTGTCATGGCTTGTGGCCATCATTGTTTGGCGAATAAATACGATACACCATGAACAGTCACAGCCGGTCCTGAAGTCAGCTCAAAGCATAAATATGGCTATATCAAGTAATTCATATTCTAAAAAGATAAGGTGGCTCTTATAATGCAAGGCTAATTACACTTTAATAGTATCCCTAAGAGGCACACGCTTCAGCACATTGCAGGGGGGAGTGTTTAGCAGGCAGCAGCTGTCAGTCAGGATGAGTCAGGATGAGCCAGGCCCGGGACCATGGCAACAAACTGGTTATTAATAAACAGGATAAGCCCTGAGACAGTTCCATCATGTTTCCTCAAAGTCATGCTGCCTAATTTGCTCACAGAGTATCATAGGGACAAGTTTCATGCTTGTGGTCCTGCAGCTGTAACTTCCTTTAGTGAATGCACACAAACAAACAAAGTAAACAAATCAGTATAAGACAACACCACATCTAGTTTTGTCAATACAGTTCTCCCACACATCTATTCTATTTGTATAAGTGTTCGTGGCTACAGCTAATCAAGTTGAGAGAGTATTTCGAGTACTTCTTGCGCTCTCTTTGCTACAAGAGAAAATACACTCTTAACTTAATTAGAGGTAGCCACCGAACACTTATAAACATATTATAAGTAATTAAATCTAAATCAAAACCAAAAAAAAGGTGTATATGATTGTGGTTTAAACATTTTGAATAAACTCTCAGTGTAGTTATAAGTATTGTTGCTGCTAATAGGTTGCAATGGGTTGATTTATAATTCATATTTAACATTCTAAGATAACACAGTGATATATGGACAGCAAAATGAATTTGATCACTTTACGTAAGGAAGATACGTTTCTTGGAGCCATCATGAGAACTCATATAGGAGATGACATTGGCTGTCGCTCCTGGTCATGAACACAGTGTTTTCTTGTATAGGCGATGACATTGGCTGTCGCTCCTGGTCATGAACACAGTGTTTTCTTGTATAGAAGATGATATTGGCTGTCGCTCCTGGTCATGAACACAGTGTTTTCTTGTATAGGAGATGATATTGGCTGTCGCTCCTGGTCATGAACACAGTGTTTTCTTGTATAGGAGATGATATTGGCTGTCGCTCCTAGTCATGAACACAGTGTTTTCTTGTATAGGAGATGATATTGGCTGTCGCTCCTAGTCATGAACACAGTGTTTTCTTGTATAGGAGATGATATTGGCTGTCGCTCCTGGTCATGAACACAGTGTTTTCTTGTATAGGAGAGGATATTGGCTGTCGCTCCTGGTCATGAACACAGTGTTTTCTTGTATAGGAGATGATATTGGCTGTCGCTCCTGGTCATGAACACAGTGTTTTCTTGTATAGGAGATGATATTGGCTGTCGCTCCTGGTCATGCTACAAGAGAAAATACACTCTTAACTTAATTAGAGGTAGCCACCGAACACTTATAAACATATTATAAGTAATTAAATCTAAATCAAAACCAAAAAAAAGGTGTATATGATTGTGGTTTAAACATTTTGAATAAACTCTCAGTGTAGTTATAAGTATTGTTGCTGCTAATAGGTTGCAATGGGTTGATTTATAATTCATATTTAACATTCTAAGATAACACAGTGATATATGGACAGCAAAATGAATTTGATCACTTTACGTAAGGAAGATACGTTTCTTGGAGCCATCATGAGAACTCATATAGGAGATGACATTGGCTGTCGCTCCTGGTCATGAACACAGTGTTTTCTTGTATAGGCGATGACATTGGCTGTCGCTCCTGGTCATGAACACAGTGTTTTCTTGTATAGAAGATGATATTGGCTGTCGCTCCTGGTCATGAACACAGTGTTTTCTTGTATAGGAGATGATATTGGCTGTCGCTCCTGGTCATGAACACAGTGTTTTCTTGTATAGGAGATGATATTGGCTGTCGCTCCTAGTCATGAACACAGTGTTTTCTTGTATAGGAGATGATATTGGCTGTCGCTCCTAGTCATGAACACAGTGTTTTCTTGTATAGGAGATGATATTGGCTGTCGCTCCTGGTCATGAACACAGTGTTTTCTTGTATAGGAGAGGATATTGGCTGTCGCTCCTAGTCATGAACACAGTGTTTTCTTGTATAGGAGATGATATTGGCTGTCGCTCCTGGTCATGAACACAGTGTTTTCTTGTATAGGAGATTATATTGGCTGTCGCTCCTAGTCATGAACACAGTGTTTTCTTGTATAGGAGATGATATTGGCTGTCGCTCCTGGTCATGAACACAGTTTTTTCTTGTATAAGAGATGATATTTCTGTCGCTCCTGGTCATGAACACAGTGTTTTCTTGTATAGGAGATGATATTGGCTGTCGCTCCTAGTCATGAACACAGTGTTTTCTTGTATAGGAGATGATATTGGCTGTCGCTCCTGGTCATGAACACAGTGTTTTCTTGTATAGGAGATGATATTTTCTGTCGCTCCTAGTCATGAACACAGTGTTTTCTTGTAAAGGAGATGATATTGGCTGTCGCTCCTGGTCATGAACACAGTGTTTTCTTGTATAGGAGATGATATTGGCTGTCGCTCCTGGTCATGAACACAGTGTTTTCTTGTAAAGGAGATGATATTGGCTGTCGCTCCTGGTCATGAACACAGTGTTTTCTTGTATAGGAGATGATATTTTCTGTCGCTCCTAGTCATGAACACAGTGTTTTCTTGTAAAGGAGATGATATTGGCTGTCGCTCCTGGTCATGAACACAGTGTTTTCTTGTATAGGAGATGATATTTTCTGTCGCTCCTAGTCATGAACACAGTGTTTTCTTGTAAAGGAGATGATATTGGCTGTCGCTCCTGGTCATGAACACAGTGTTTTCTTGTATAGGAGATGATATTGGCTGTCGCTCCTAGTCATGAACACAGTGTTTTCTTGTAAAGGAGATGATATTGGCTGTCGCTCCTGGTCATGAACACAGTGTTTTCTTGTATAGGAGATGATATTGGCTGTCGCTCCTAGTCATGAACACAGTGTTTTCTTGTATAGGAGATGATATTGGCTGTCGCTCCTAGTCATGAACACAGTGTTTTCTTGTATAGGAGATGATATTGGCTGTCGCTCCTGGTCATGAACACAGTGTTTTCTTGTATAGGAGATGATATTGGCTGTCGCTCCTGGTCATGAACACAGTGTTTTCTTGTATAGGAGATGATATTTTCTGTCGCTCCTAGTCATGAACACAGTGTTTTCTTGTATAGGAGATGATAT
The DNA here is from genome assembly GCF_902713425.1 of Acipenser ruthenus. Classification (NCBI taxonomy): domain Eukaryota; kingdom Metazoa; phylum Chordata; class Actinopteri; order Acipenseriformes; family Acipenseridae; genus Acipenser; species Acipenser ruthenus. The sequence continues at coordinate 15,280,262 of NC_081215.1, forward strand.
TGGCTGTCGCTCCTGGTCATGAACACAGTGTTTTCTTGTATAGGAGATGATATTGGCTGTCGCTCCTGGTCATGAACACAGTGTTTTCTTGTATAGGAGATGATATTGGCTGTCGCTCCTGGTCATGCTACAAGAGAAAATACACTCTTAACTTAATTAGAGGTAGCCACCGAACACTTATAAACATATTATAAGTAATTAAATCTAAATCAAAACCAAAAAAAAGGTGTATATGATTGTGGTTTAAACATTTTGAATAAACTCTCAGTGTAGTTATAAGTATTGTTGCTGCTAATAGGTTGCAATGGGTTGATTTATAATTCATATTTAACATTCTAAGATAACACAGTGATATATGGACAGCAAAATGAATTTGATCACTTTACGTAAGGAAGATACGTTTCTTGGAGCCATCATGAGAACTCATATAGGAGATGACATTGGCTGTCGCTCCTGGTCATGAACACAGTGTTTTCTTGTATAGGAGAGGATATTGGCTGTCGCTCCTGGTCATGAACACAGTGTTTTCTTGTATAGGAGATGATATTGGCTGTCGCTCCTAGTCATGAACACAGTATTTTCTTGTATAGGAGATGATATTGGCTGTTGCTCCTAGTCATGAACACAGTGTTTTCTTGTATAGGAGATGATATTGGCTGTTGCTCCTGGTCACAGTGTTTTCTTCTGCTGGAAAGTAATTCACGGTCTCAGGCAGGTTCGAGGGATTCAGCTTTTCATTAACAGTGCCTCTCTGTCTCCCCCAGTGCCAACACCATGCCTAAACAAGTAGAGGTTCGAATGCTCGAGAGCCACCAGCCACCACAGGAGCCCTCTGCCCAGCCCTGCTGTGGGGGAATCTTCCAGAAATTAGTCAAGAACCTGCTGCTCTCACTAACCGTCTTTGGTAAGTATGTGTGTCTGTCATACTACACAAATACCAAAATACTGAACTATGTAGTAAAACGTAATTGTGGGCCCTGTGACAGGCTGCCTTGTAGTGGTGTGGAAGCAAAGTGAATAAACAGTCCAGCAAGCGTGATTTTCAATTAAACAAATGAGGAGGTTTTATTATTTGTTTACAAAATTAAATAAAGAATGTGTATACAGGGACCTAGGAAGGAATCTGCGTGAAGGTTATCCTCCAGGAAAAGGTTACTGTTGTACTTCAACTGTGGAAAAGAGTTCAGGGGTCGTGGGAATTCTTGCCGTGAGGGAACATAATTGGACATTCTAAACTGGGGAGAAAAATGGTGGTAAAATAACTTGGCATACTAAAAATTACAAAAATAAAAGCTTTAAATGATTCTTCAAAAAATGATTTAGTAAAGAAATTACAGTTATTCAATAATCTGTTGTTGGTTTCTTTATAACCAACCTATAAATAGAAATCGGGTCCAATATTAAGAAAAGGGTCTTTATTTCATAATTACTATGGCCCTCAGACTAGAGACCCAATCGTACATGAGAGAGATACAATTACAGATTCTGTTCAAATGAGGTTGTATTTCTTAAAATATTTGTTTATAAATCATACTTTGAAATGTATATCCATGAAGGTGGACCAAAGCACACAAAAATATATGAAATAAAATGACCAGGAACCTTTTGAAGGAGTGAGATTCACTCAACCTCCCCCACAATATTGTAATTTTTTTTTACTGTAATTATTCAGCCCCCAGGGAAAAATCATCAGAATTGATGAACGTGTTCCAGAAAGTGGGGGTGGAGAGAAGGCCAGCCAATGAGATTGCTCCCCTGGGGGCTGTGAGCAGTCTGGTTTATCTGTGTTGATTTAGTTTTTATAATATTGCATAAAGGTCTGTGTTGAAGCAAATAACAATAACCACTAACAAACTAAAGGAAGTGCTCTCAGTACCAGCAAGGATGGTCAATCTTAAGAATTGCTAGAAAAGTCTTTGTTTTCTGTTCCCTTATAAGAAGCTAATGGGTCTGATCTACTGTGGAGAGTTTAGACCAATCTATACCTATACTATCTCCTATACCAATCTGTCATTTTTTAAATTGTATCCTTTCGCCAGTGCAAATCTCCCTCCCGGCCTGTGCGGGTGCTAAGCAGCGAAAGTAGAGTTCTTTGGACGGGCTGGCCTGACAGTTCTTTCCCAGGGCCCGGGAAGTCGGTCAGTCTGGAAGAAGGCGAGACTCTGTTGCAGGAACGTATTGACCCGGAAGGGAAACGATGTAGCAGCTGCAGATTATAGAGACAGCTGCACTCGTTTACCAAGGGGTCATGCATGACAGCATAAAATCCCAGGTGGAGGACACTGCTGCTGTGCCCTTGAGCAAGGTACTTTACCTAGATTGCTCCAATAAAAACCCAACTGTATAAATGGGTAATTGTATGTAAAAATAATGTGTAAAAAAAAAAAAAAATGTAATTGTATGTAAAAAATAATGTGATATCTTGTAACAATTGTAAGTCGCCCTGGATAAGGGCATCTGCTAAGAAATAAATAATAATAATAATAATAATAATAATAATAATAATAATAATAATAATAATAATAATAATAAAAGGGGACAGGGAATCACAATCTACTCCTTCGCTTGGTTTTGAGCGAGAGCGAAACTGGAAGGACTGGGAGAAACCCTAAACAGAGTAAAAAAAGGATTAGTGAGTGTTTTTGTTTGTTGTTGCTGTTAGTAATTGTCTTTTGTTTGTGAATCACTAGACGGCTAACACATATCCGGAGCTGTCGCCTTGGGCCAGCACCACCCGGAACAACACTACACCACAGTCACTTTATAATTGTTATCACCCACCACGAGCACTACTGGATGCACCCGGACTGGTGACCGTGTACTGTATTATTGTGGGGCGGATAACGTTTGTTTATTATTTGGACTGCAATCCATTTATTATTGTTACCTCCATGCTTTACACATTGGTGTGTACTGCCAGAGGTTTATTGTTTGGTCGAAAGACCGGGAATTACAAAATAAAGACCCCTTTTCCAAAACGGATTATAGTTTCCTGGCTTGTGATTAATTCTGCACTGCATCACCTCTGCACCTGTTTTCAATCAGCAGCCACTTTGCCACAAGTACTTATACTGCTGTTTCTCTGTAAAGGAAAATATATAAAAAACAACAACATATTTCTATGATTACGTTTTGTGAAAAGGATTTAACCAGCCCTTTTGGTTTGTGGTGCTGTGGGTGGGACATTTGTTGCCTGTTTCACAATAATCTTCCCCTCTTCAAATATAAATTATTTTAATGTGCAAGCCATCTCAGCCCAGAGGGTATAATTCTTGGCACGACTTAAATGGAGACCCAGGCTTTCAAAACAGCAGGCATTGTCTGGCATACCAACTTCTGGCATTCATTTTACTGAGAAATATTGACAGGACTGGCTGGGGTTAGCTACCTCTTACAGAGACGGGGCCCTGGCTGTGATGTGGTACTGCACTGGGGTTATCTATATCTTACAAAGACTTTGGCATTAATGGGGTACTTCACTGCCATCAGAAATAGTGACATCCTCAAAAATGTTCCTATAGAGAAAGGTGGCAGCCCCATGTGTATACCCAGCACTGGCCCTATAGGGCAGGGTAACACAGCCTTGGCTCTGATGGCTTTGTGTGTCTAACCATAGCCTCTCTGTGCTTCCAGGCGTGATCCTGGGGGCAGTGTGTGGGTGCCTGTTGCGCTACGCCTCCCCTATCCATCCAGACATCGTCATGGTCATCGCCTTCCCCGGGGACATCCTCATGAGGATGCTCAAGATGCTGATCCTGCCGCTCATCATCTCCAGTTTAATCACAGGTTCAGTACCTTCCTTACCATGTACCATCCCTAGATACTCCTCTTAATAGGTCCATAGGTATGCTGAACAAGGCTTTTAAGATCTAGCCCTTTTATCTAAGTAGAGACATGTCCAGAAATATCACATTTGAGACTATAGTATTGTAAAAAATACTTTTAATTCATACTATATGCTGTGTATTACATTTATTTTCCTTACATTTTTCACCTTAAATGTAGCAATATTGATAGTGTACTAAAACCATTAAGTTTACTTCCTATTTTACAGCTAATAGGACCCCATCAAAGCCTTGCCCTTATAACAGTTTACCACTGTAAACGTGCCCATAATTTTGCAGTTTTCCCATGCTTTCCCATGGTTATACTGTGCATTTACCTTGGAAAACTATGGTTTGCCATATTTTGTATTATACTTTACCATATCTCTCTGGGCTTTACAATGCTAGCCTGATTTAAAACATGTTGCTGTGCTTGACTGTAGCAGTCTTTGATAGGGGTACAAGTATGTTCTATGCTGAGTAAAATACTGTAGGTTCCTATTACCTGGATGAGAAAAGGAATTTGCTTAAAGTCAAAGTGAAAATGTTTAGAAAACAAAGGTCGACAGTAAAATAAGGGATATGTGAGAATGTACTTCTGATAGTGAATGCATGCTTTGGTTTGTTTTTTAAACTATTGTTCTTTGTGCTCCTAACACCCTCACCCCAGGCCTGGCTGGGTTGGATGCCAAGGCGAGTGGGCGCCTGGGCACCAGAGCCATGGTGTACTACATGTCAACAACCATCATTGCAGCTGTACTGGGGGTGATCCTGGTCTTGATCATACACCCTGGGAACCCCAAACTGAAGGAACGCCTGGGCGAAGGCAGCAAGAACGATGAGGTTTCCAGCCTGGATGCCTTCTTTGATCTCATCAGGAACCTCTTCCCAGATAACCTTGTGCAGGCCTGCTTCCAGCAGGTAGACTCATGTCCTAACCTCTTCCATGGGGCTCTAACATTGCTCTTGGGATACTCACAGCCTCTGTGCGTATCCCAAGATTGACTGGGGTCTTTTGTCATAGGAGCATTTTGAGGTTAAAAAAAAAAAAAACATAGAGCTGATCAGACTTTTGTTTAGGTTTCTGGATAAGGAATATTAATGATGAAGATCCCAGTAAACATCTCCCCCTATCTCCCATTATACAGTACTCCCCTGCCTTGCTAACTCTGCTCTTGTCTCTCGGCTGTGCCCGCACAGATCCAGACGGTCACCAAGAAGGTACAGGTGTTCCCAGAGCCAGAGGAGATGGGAGAGAAAGGGAATTCCACCATGGACCCATTCCTGGAGGCAGTGAATGCTACTGTGGTCCCTCCTGCTCCTGTGTTCATCACCAAGAAATCATTGGAGTTCAAAGGAGGAATGAACGTGCTGGGTAAGAGGGGATGGGTTGGCAAATCTGAGTAACTGATTTTTAGACGTTGCTGGTGGGCTTTTGAAAGGGAAATCTCCAAAGTGCTCTTATAAGTATAGTATTCAGCATCACTTGTACCACATGGTTATTTTCTTGCCTTTTTTAGAGTTCCTAGTCCTTAAATGTTGTAACTGTAGCAGGTGACATGCAGCAGCCTTGTTGTCTGAGCCCGCACCTCGTTATCTCCCTGTGATGTGTGTTGATGGGGAGTCTGAGCCTGCGTCTCGCTATCTCCCTGTGATGTGTGTTGATGGGGAGTCTGAGCCTGCACCTCGCTATCTCCCTGTGATGTGTGTTGATGGGGAGTCTGAGCCTGCGTCTCGCTATCTCCCTGTGATGTGTGTTGATGGGGAGTCTGAGCCCGCGTCTCGCTATCTCCCTGTGATGTGTGTTGATGGGGAGTCTGAGCTCGCACCTCGCTATCTCCCTGTGATGTGTGTTGATGGGGAGTCTGAGCCTGCGTCCAGCTATCTCCCTGTGATGTGTGTTGATTGGGAGTCTGAGACCGCGTCTCGCTATCTCCCTGTGATGTGTGTTGATGGGGAGTCTGAGACCGCGTCTCGCTATCTCCCTGTGATGTGTGTTGATGGGGAGTCTGAGCCTGCGTCCAGCTATCTCCCTGTGATGTGTGTTGATGGGGAGTCTGAGACCGCGTCTTGCTATCTCCCTGTGATGTGTGTTGATGGGGAGTCTGAGCCTGCGTCTCGCTATCTCCCTGTGATGTGTGTTGATGGGGAGTCTGAGCCCGCGTCTCGCTATCTCCCTGTGATGTGTGTTGATGGGGAGTCTGAGCCCGCGTCTCGCTATCTCCCTTTGATGTGTGTTGATGGGGAGTCTGAGACCGCGTCTCGCTATCTCCCTGTGATGTGTGTTGATGGGGAGTCTGAGCCTGCGTCCAGCTATCTCCCTGTGATGTGTGTTGATGGGGAGTCTGAGCCTGCGTCTCGCTATCTCCCTGTGATGTGTGTTGATGGGGAGTCTGAGCCTGCGTCCAGCTATCTCCCTGTGATGTGTGTTGATGGGGAGTCTGAGCCTGCGTCTCGCTATCTCCCTGTGATGTGTGTTGATGGGGAGTCTGACCCCATGCCTCGCTATCTCCCTGTGATGTGTGTTGATGGGGAGTCTGACCCCATGCCTCGCTATCTCCCTGTGATGTGTGTTGATGGGGAGTCTGAGCCCGCGTCTCGCTATCTCCCTGTGATGTGTGTTGATGGGGAGTCTGAGACCGCGTCTTGCTATCTCCCTGTGATGTGTGTTGATGGGGAGTCTGAGCCCGCACCTCGCTATCTCCCTGTGATGTGTGTTGATGGGGAGTCTGAGCCCGCGTCTCGCTATCTCCCTGTGATGTGTGTTGATGGGGAGTCTGAGCCCGCGTCTCGCTATCTCCCTTTGATGTGTGTTGATGGGGAGTCTGAGACCGCGTCTCGCTATCTCCCTGTGATGTGTGTTGATGGGGAGTCTGAGCCTGCGTCCAGCTATCTCCCTGTGATGTGTGTTGATGGGGAGTCTGAGCCTGCGTCTCGCTATCTCCCTGTGATGTGTGTTGATGGGGAGTCTGAGCCTGCGTCCAGCTATCTCCCTGTGATGTGTGTTGATGGGGAGTCTGAGCCTGCGTCTCGCTATCTCCCTGTGATGTGTGTTGATGGGGAGTCTGACCCCATGCCTCGCTATCTCCCTGTGATGTGTGTTGATGGGGAGTCTGAGCCCGCGTCTCGCTATCTCCCTGTGATGTGTGTTGATGGGGAGTCTGAGCCTGCGTCTCGCTATCTCCCTGTGATGTGTGTTGATGGGGAGTCTGAGCCCGCGTCTCGCTATCTCCCTGTGATGTGTGTTGATGGGGAGTCTGAGCCTGCGTCTCGCTATCTCCCTGTGATGTGTGTTGATGGGGAGTCTGAGCTCCCCATCAACCCAGGACAGAGAGTGGTGAGGCTGTGGAATGGGTTACCTAGTCATGCTGTTGAGGCAAAATCACTTGGATCTTTTAAGAACCAACTTGACAAAGTTTTGAAATCAATCAGCTACAAGGGACCAGGCAAGATCATACATTTTCATATGTTCTTATGTTAATGTGACAGGTACTGTAAGTGTTCCCTGGTGTGTGTCCACAGGTGTGATTGGCTTCTTCATTGCCTTTGGGATTGCCATGGGGAAGTTGGGGGAGAAGGCCAAGCTCATGCTGGAATTCTTCAACATCCTCAATGAGATTGTCATGAAGCTGGTCATCATGATCATGTGGTCAGTGAGGCTCTGTGCAAACCCCAGTTCTCTATAAAGATATGTTTTATTTGTTGATATTCACTGCCATGGCTTACTGTATTAAAGTATAGCATTAGTATACATTGCTGCATTAGTATACAGTGCTGCATTAGTATGCATTGGTGCATTAGTATACATTGCTGCATTAGTATACAGTGCTGCATTAGTATACATTGGTGCATTCGTATACATTGCTGCATTAGTATACATTGGTGCATTTGTATACATTGGTGCATTAGTATACAGTGCTGCATTAGTATACATTGGTGCATTTGTATACATTGCTGTATTAGTATACATTGCTGCATTAGTATACATTGGTGCATTAGTATACATTGCTGCATTAGTGTACAGTGCTGCATTAGTATACAGTGCTGCATTAGTATACATTGGTGCATTTGTATACATTGCTGCATTAGTATACATTGCTGCATTAGTATACATTGGTGCATTAGTATACATTGCTGCATTAGTATACAGGGCTGCATTAGTATACATTGCTGCATTAGCATTCATTGCTACAAGCATCCCTACTTTATGTCCTACATCAAACACTATGAACATCTGATTAAATTAACAAAAGGTCAAAGTTCAGGTTTTCTATGTTAATCTATTTGTAAATGAGTTAATGACAAAAGGTATATCTTTGCTAGGATTTTAAACGCTGTTTCATTCTCTTCGATATGGTGTGAACCTTTAGGGGCTATGCAAGGGTTTCAAATGTGTTTGTTACCTGTTGTTAGCGTTCACTGATCCCCCTTTTTTTTCTTTTTTTTTGCTCTTATAAAAGCATCAGTAGATACATTTAGACAGACATACAGATAGACAAACATAGAGCAGAAAAACAGATATTGTAAAGAAACACTTAGATATAGACAGACAACATGGAAATTAGGTGGAGATACACTTAGAACAGAGGGAAGGAAACTCTTCTTTACACAGAGAGTGTTGAGGGTATGGAATGGGTTACCTATTCATTTTGTTGAGGCAGAAACACTTGGATCCGTTCTGAGATCAATCATCCACTAGGAACTGGGGGAGCTTAAATGGGCCAAATTACCTCCTCTTGTTTATAACTGGTCTTATGTTCTCATATATAAACAGAAACAAACCCTTAAATAAATGTAAGATATTATACGTAAAGCAGTGGTTAATGCTGCTTGTGTTCCGCAGGTACTCTCCGCTGGGTATCGCCTGCTTGATTTGTGGGAAGATTATCTCTATCAAGGATCTGGAGGTAGTAGCTCGCCAGCTGGGAATGTACATGGTGACTGTCATCGTGGGGCTTATCATCCATGGATTGATCTTTCTGCCACTCATCTATTTCGTCTTTGTGCGCAAAAACCCATTCACCTTCCTTGGGGGCATCTTCCAGGCCTGGATCACTGCTCTGGGCACTGCCTCCAGGTACCTTGTCCTTGACAGCATCATTCAGTTTGCTTTTGTTTTTTTCAATGTGCTGTTCTCAGGATATACTTCAATCACTCTACTTAAATCACATTGTATGTTCCAGGGTCAGTTTGCGGTGATCTCTTTGGAATATTTCTGGGCTGTGTTTTATTGTATTTATTTCTTGTTTTTATGATAAATGTATCATATGGAAATATGAAAGCTACAACACACAACAAGATGTTCAATTATGAGGTGAAACCAATTTTTGACCCCCCTGAGTGTGTTACTGTGTTCATCACCCTGAGGGATAGATGTACTAAAGTGTCACAATAGTCGCAAACAAGTCGGAAGTCTAGGGTGAAATGTACTAAACATGCGTAATGCTGTTAGCGACTTTTTAGGGAATACTTTGTGGCAGCAATTTAACACAACACCTCCTTATGTTGGACAAACATATCTGATTTAGTGAGGGGCTACTGTATGATTATGAGAAGCGTTTTGATAGAAACACATGTTTTATTTGGGGGTAAAGGTGAGGGCCCCACTATAGACTCTGATGGTATTAAACTGCCTTTCGTTATTTATTCCAAAAAATGTCACACAAACATTTATTCCAAAAAATGTTGCTAGAGATCTCGCTAAGATGACGCAGCAACAAATATTCAAATTAGTATATTGCGGCTCTCTTCATTAACATATTTTTTCTTAGTACATACGACAAAATGTGTACTTTGTGAATTGTTGCAACAGCAATGCAAATTGCGGTGTGTTTGCGCTGCGATTGGCCCATCTTAGTACATCTACCCCTGAGTGTGTTCCTCACCCTGAGTGTGCTATTTGACTGATAAAATGGCACCCCACCTCAAGCCCCTCCTTGGTTGTCAAGGAAATCAGGCAGGTTTGGTGACATATCATTACAGCTTGGGAATTTTTTAGCCAATGAGATTTTTCTCTCTGTTCTTGCCATTTTATAAATTGTATTAATATATGCTTAAATTTCACAATTTGTTATTCTTCTTCTTATTATTTATTTCTTAGCAGACACCCTTATACAGGGCGACTTACAATTGTTACAAGATATCACATTATTTTTACATACAATTACATTATTTTTTTTTACACATTATTTTTACATACAATTACCCATTTATACAGTTGGGTTTTTTACTGGAGCAATCTAGGTAAAGTACCTTGCTCAAGGGTACAGCAGCAGTGTCCCCCCCACCAGGGATTGAACCCACAACCCTCCGGTCAAGAGTCCAGAGCCCTAACCACTACTCCACACTATGTGGTAAACCAATACTATGTGGTAAACCAATTTTGAAGGTACAAATTGTTAAACTTGAATGTAAAATGTAAGATGACAATATTTATGAGAAATTACTGTGTATTATTTTGTTTGTTTGTTTGTTTGAAAGAGGGCTCAAACTAGTCTACTCATAATGAATTGCCTTCCCTCACTCTTCCTGTCTATTGATAGCGCCGGGACCCTCCCAGTCACATTTCGCTGCCTGGAAGAGAATCTTGGAATCGACAAGCGTGTGACACGCTTCGTGCTGCCTGTCGGTGCCACCATCAACATGGACGGCACTGCGCTGTACGAGGCTGTGGCTGCCATCTTCATCGCACAGATGAACGGGATCCATTTGGACGCAGGGCAGATTGTAACAGTCAGGTGAGACGCCTACTTCTTCTCCAGTTCTTTTCATGTCTCTGCATAAAAAAGAGAATTAATGCAGCCCTGTTATATCCTGTGTTGATTAACAAATCATTAATGCGAAACAAAAAGGCAGATTTTTGCATACCTAAATTCAACAAAGACCTGTCATTATAGCTAATGAAATAATATTACCTGTCATGTGCTTGCATTAGCTATGCACCTCATGTATGCAGTTCTGAAAGAAGCACATGGTAGGTTAAAGAAAGCCTTCAGTTCATGTTTTGGTAGTCTGTTATACTTGCACTTCCTCTGGAGTTAAAGCAATGCACTGGCATATAACTAAACAAGACTAAACTGAATGATACGCATTCTCTCAGCTTGACAGCAACCCTGGCCAGTGTGGGAGCGGCCAGTATTCCCAGTGCTGGACTGGTTACCATGCTGCTTATCCTCACAGCAGTGGGGCTGCCTACGCAGGACATCAGTCTTCTAGTGGCTGTCGACTGGTTTCTGTAAGTAACACTATTCCTGTGTCATTAACACATACAAATGTTACTGTTACAAACCCGAGATACATGTGGGCACTCAAGAGTCCGAAAACTACTGTAACAAGTGCGCATTTTGCTCTGAAACAAAAAGCCTTTGGAAGTTGAACTGCATATATTTTCTGTCCTCAAAAGGCAGAAATAGGCTTTAGTTTCCTGCTATTAGTATTAATAATAATTGCTGTATAATTAGGGCTTCTGTTTTTCGGTTTTTATTAATTTCATTTTCTGATGCTTATTTTTAGCTATTTTCAATTTTTATGTAAATTGTTTTTTTTTCTGGGATTTCTGCCATTTTTTTCTGTCAAAATATGTATAGTAGTAACTCCACAGTACTTGCACACTTAAGTTGTACCTTCTTTCCTTTGTGTCTTACACAACAAAATCCTTATAGTCACGGGGCACATTCTTCTGGGGTTTTTGTGTCTAGGCATTTTTTACATTTCGTCACAATTTGCAATTCTGTTTTAAATCATCCATGTCTTAACTCTGATACAGCTTTAAATCCCCTGAACAAGCCTCAATTGTAATCTCGTTTTAAGTCTCGCAAGCAGAGTCTTCAATACAAATGTAGGAATGGGCTGCCACTCAGTAGTTGGGGTGGGTTTAAAGTATTCAGAACGAATCAATGATGGATACAAGTCAGGAAGGCGGGACATTGCCAAGCTGCACTGGGAAAGTTAGTTTGTTTGTGTTTTTTTTGTTTGTTTGTTTGTTTTGTTTGTTGGAGTTTTCCGGTGATTATTGACTATATACTGATTTATATACTTGTATCCTCATTATAAAGAGGAACACAAATTACCAGTCTATGGCTCCCAACTGTAGCGTTATATAGGGAAAGCACTGTACACGTTTCAGGCTAACTGTATGTGTTTCGATGTAATCCTGAATTTAAGATCTAGATCTTCTAAAATGAATAATAGCCAAAGACTTGTAATAATCTGGTAAATATTTTAGAAATGGTACTAAGTACTTTAGTTTATTTCAATAGCTAGTGAAGTCATTCTGTATATCTATACCTACTTGTTCTTATAAGGTTTTGATTGCTATTACAGTACAAGCTATTCTTAAATTCTTTATAACATACTTTATAACATATTTATACAGTAGATGCATTATTGATTGTTTATAATGGATCCTCAAACTAAACCCATAACTGTATCACTCTAGTTGTTGCTGTGGTTTTATAAACGAGCTGGCTTTAATTGCCTAATGAGAATTCACACTGGGTTTACCAGAAACGGTGTCTCATTGAAAACATTCACCAGTGGTTCAGCTCCTCAATAACGTCTCGTAACATGTGCTGTAACAGTATAAACATAGCAGGAAGCAACTGGATGATACCATTGTTTAATTCCTCACTGAAAAAATGCTTTTGCCTTGGCACCATCTTAAAAAAGTGTCCTGTGCGTATAACTTTCATTACTGGCTTTGCCTGACATTCATGCCTGATCCATTTTTTAATTACAAAGTTTATCGTGAGACCCCCTGCACCCCATTGCAGTCCAAGGCACCCAGCTCTGTGCCCAAGGTGATCAGTGCACCATGTCTGTGCTTGTGTGTCCCCTCAGAGACAGGCTGCGGACCTCAGTGAATGTGGTAGGGGATTCATTCGGCGCCGGGATTGTTTACCACCTATCCAAGGCAGAGCTGGATAGCCTTGATGCCCAGCAAGGCCACCCAGAGGAGATGGAACTCACCAAAACACAGGTGCTGTATGATGACCTCAAGAACCACCTGGAAAACAACTCCAACCAGTGTGTTTATGCAGCTCACAATTCTGCTGTAGTAGATGAGTGCAAGGTACATTTCACATTTATGGATGCAGAGACTTGTATATAGTGATGCACGCCTCCTCCTTTTTATTGCATGTTTGTATATATCTCTCTCTATACATATAAACAAAATTATGTCACTTAGGAAGAATATATGCATATTCAAAACATTTTTTTTACATTTACTTATAAATGGAACAGCAGTCTTTGTGTCACCCAGAGTTTCAGTAAGCTCATGAGAATCAGTACTATATCATGCTTACTGGGCCTTATGTGAAGCTAAAAAGGTAGATGGAATAAAAGAACTTTCAAAGTTGGCTAAGGAGTTTATTAATGATCTAAAGTAAGTTTCTGTCAGTATACTTTCCAATAGTTTTGGGGTCGTTATATGTTCTTGAATACACCTTTCAGTCAAATTGCTGAGTTTACAAGCGTGTTAAGTACATTTTTCACAAGATTTCAAAGACAGTCTACTCAAACAAACATATTCAAATTTCAATCATGTTGAAATTTAAGTCAGTATGAAGCTGATACACACCTGTACAAGAACACTTCATCTCTGTACCTTCAGAAGCTGAAAGAGGTAGTCACTAAAATGTGAGTGATCCAACAGAACAATTCAACAGGGATTATCACATGAGATTATCACAAGATCTCACAAACAAATTCCCTTCAATTACAAGGATTAAACATCTAATGTGTTTCATAAATCAGGGTAGATTCAGTTTTCCCCATTTTGACTTCTTCATGTTACTTTTCTTGCTTGAGATCACTACTGGCTTTGGCTCCAGGTTGAAACCAAATTACGTCACTTCATCCACCTAGGAAGAAAGCATAAGTGTGAGGAAAAGCAGAAATTAGACTCGCACAGAGAGTGATGCTGGGAATGCTCATGTTTTGGTGCTGACTTCGATAGACATCCTAGATTGCTGTAGCCAGTGCTGTTCCATATCGCCTATTCTGTACTGAACAAAAGACAGTTCCAGTACTGGTAAGCCACGCATACCTTTCATAATTTGAATTTTGGAAGTGGTGAGTATATACCTTCCCTTCCTGTGTCAGTTTGGGTATTTTTGGTGTATGCCTCCCTTTTTTAACAATCTCCAATTTTTCTGAGAAAGTTCTTCTTTAAAATTGATTTGTAACCAAATCGATTATGATGTAATCTGAAATATTACTTCAAAGTTCTCAATATAATTCTCAATAACAATATCACGCGAAATTCATCTTACATCGTTTTCCCTAGCATATTTATGTCCTGCCTTTGCTCACTCATGATTGGACACCTGCATAACAAGAGGCAGATCTCTGACTCTCCCATTGGTTAAACTTACATAAGACCTTAGGCCAAGGCAGAGAATACCTTCAACAGTTTATGTCCCTTCAACTGTTTATGTACCGGTGGCATAGAAATGATTAAAACCTGTATTGCATGGCTTTTGGCTGTGTGGGAATCGAGAAGCTCCCAAAGGCCAACAATTGTAGTTCTAACCAAATAAATGAGATCTGCCTTCTTTTTTCTCTTCTTCAGTGCAGCTACAGTAATAAAGCCATGCTTTATTTAAACAGAGAAATTCAATTTTTAATTATTGAAAATCATCTGTATATATATATATATATATATTACACTTTCATATGAGATGGTGTAAGTTACGTGTCACTAGTCGTTACTAAGTTTTGAATATAATGTAGTTACTTGAAAGAATAAAGTCACGTTAGAAACATACTTGAAATTACAAATACTTTATGTAACTACTTCTTATGTAGCATACATTTACACAGAAAACCGTCTGTGTAACCTTACAACTTACTGTCTTTTGAAAATAGAACAGAAACACACTTACTTAATGGTAAACCCCACTACTTTCCGTTGAAAGTAACCCCCTCTAGTTTTAAGTTAGAATTTAAGTCTTGTAGTAAAATGAGAAATGCAAAATACTTTAACTTCATAAAAACAGGAATTCAAAAAACAGGATTCAAAATAAAGGACAAGCTCCAGTAATAAGATAAACTAGTAACTGCCGTTTCTAGCAGTCATGGGTTGGTTAAGATTTATCGGTGGCAGAATAGCATGAGTTCTCTCTATTCACTAAATAAGCTTTTCCTTTCTAATATGTTGACAAATGTGATTGGGAGGCATAAAGGCTGCTATTTCATGATGCATTGTTTGTTTTTATTTGCTGTACATTTGCTTGTTTTAATTTTGAGAGAGTTGGTATTGTCAAAGTCTTGTGAAGCTGACATATGTTGTAATGCATGCATACATCACACAGTGTTTTGTTATTTAGAAACAAAGAAAATTAAGCTTTCATATTTTTTATATTTTCATGCAATACCAATCATGTGTTCTTTTTGAAGTTTTAGCCAAGAGCATGTATAATAGGGATAGTTCAGTTGTCATCAAGTAGTGGTATGTACCTGTATACACTGGAGCAGAGATACTGTTTTCTTAAGGGACCCATTTATGTAGTTACACTATTTATTTATTTATGTTTATTTATTTATTTAATCAGTATTTTATATTTATTTTAATCATTTATTGATGCAATCTAGGAAAATTACTTAATAAAAGGAATTCTTTGTATAAAGAATAATCAGTTGAAGCCTATCTTCCCTTTCCATGGGCATCATTGATTTTAAAGTGACTCTGAAGAGTGAAATAACTGTGTTCTGTCAACCCAGTCCTGTAATATTTGTCTCTGAACAAGAAAAACAAGGACTCTCTGCTCCACACCTGTTGAAACTTATCTTTGAAAGTGCCTTGGTCATTGAGTTAGATGTCCCTAATAATTGCTTTCAGGTCACTCTGGCCACAAATGGCTCCACTGCTGAATACACACTTGTTGAGGAGGAACCATGGAAACATGAAAAATAAAGAACGCAGGCCCCTGCTCCAGCTAATCCTGATCTCCAGAAGCGTGCCTCCTGGTGAACCAACAAACAAAACAAACACACTAATAATTGGTTTAATACTTTAGTGCAAAATTCTATTAATAATCTCAGCCATTAATGAACTAACTATCTAACTAGCACCTATTCATTGTGATTGTATTAGGTTTGGATGGGAATTAAGTCTTTAAACCCTGTTTCATTTGGCCCTGCTGAGAAGGAAGCAGGAAGGGGCGGGGAGAACTCTTCAGCCTTAGGGTAATAAGTGGGCAGAGCAGAAAAAGAAATCCGTGGAAATTATTAGAATGGTGCTCATCTCTTCTCTCCCTGTCTTTTCGAAGCATCCCTCCACCCCTTCATCACTCCTTCAGTCTGAAGCTACACACATGTACATTAGGAGAATATACCACTGACCAGGAATAAGGAAAGAAGGTATAATCTGATATTGAACCCATGCTAATAAGGGAGTAATTAAGGGTTTTGTTTTGGGGGATCAAAAGACAGGAATCCACCCTTTAGGCACTCAGGTGAAATTCCCTGCAGTATCAGTTCTACCTCAAGGTGTTCTGACACTTTTCAGCTGCTCTGTTATCAATTAAAACACTTTCCAGATAAAGCGGCCTGATCGCTGTATACCAATAATATTACAAGAGGGAAAAAATAAGGAATAAAGGTGCTGTCCTTAATTAAGAATTGCATGCAATTATAGAGTTATGGTTTAGAAAGACATTTTATGTTATGGCATAACTATATGAGCATAGGTCTGTGTATATTTAATGCAGAGCTATGTTTATAGCTGGTACTGTCTTTACTTTTCCAAACATGACCGCCACAGTTATTGAGTAAGTGGTTGCTAGAACATTAGCGCCTTACCACTATGTTAAAGACTACATTTTGTTTTTTCTTTTACCTTTTCTTTATCACATTAAGATGCTGGCACTTGTGATTGGGTGGTTTCTCCAGTACGTTTTAGCCAGGTTCATCCTGTCTTTGGACTGCTATCTGACAATCCACTCATACTACTTTCTGAAATGAGGAAATCAAATAAAATGTCCAAAGTCAGGAGGGAATTTAGCTTTAAAGTAGGATAGAGACACTGATAAAGATTGTTCTTAATGTCCCTATAGGAGTAACAGAACTGATCCACATAAATGAGCAAGGGGAAGTTAACAACACATGCAAATGCAATAAAAGCTATTTACTCTTCTCTAAAAAAAACACTTTATCAATAACTATACATCCCAAAAAACATTTCATTGGACTGAGCGATTGTGACACCTCTCCTATTTCACTTACTCCTATTTTACAGACACCTTTTTAATTACATCTTTAACATTCCAAGCGTTGGCTAAGCTACTGTAACAGGATTGCATGAGCGTTCTGTCTGATTCTCTGTCGCATATCTGGAAGGCTTTCAGGCTGCTTAATTATTATTATTTTTTTTAAAGAAATGATTGCAAAACAGAATCACATGAAATACATAAAGGTGTAACACAGATTAAAGCATTAAGTAAATATCCCGAGCATCAAAATAAACTATTATAACACATTGATTTACAAAAAAAAAGGTATATAAATGATGGACATTGATGAAATGTTTTTGGTTTCTTTTTAATCACTCGATCATTCATCCTTGACCATGACACACTTGAGTGACTATGACTGAAGCATATGCACTTAATCACCTAATTAGTGAGACAGTTGATTGGACACTGGATATGGAGTGATTTTAGCTGTTGAATTGCAAGCTTGAATAAAAGCAATAAAGAAAATCACAGAAAAAAATCAATATGCCATGTCTGTCAAGCGAGCAGCACCTTTGTCCAATCGGCATGTTGGAGGCTGGACTAGGGCAACGTATTGTGGCTCGCCGTTTTGGGTGCTCACAGCCAGCAATTTCAAACCTGGCAAGACGGTATAACCAGACACACTCTGTCAATGACAGGCTACGAACTGGGAGACCAAGAGTCACAACACCTGTCCAAGATCGACAGATCATTTTGCAGCATCTTCATGATGTCAATTGTTTGTCATTTTTCAATCATATCTAGTGAATTTTATCCAGCAAAAGTTTATTTTGCTGCTCAAATAAAGTGATACGTTTCTTTTGCTGCTCAAATATAAGTGATACGTTTCTTTTGCTGCTCAAATATAAGTGATACGTTTCTTTTGCTGCTCAAATATAAGTGATATATTTATTTTGATGCTCAAATATAAGTGATACGTTTCTTTTGATGCTCAGTATACTTACTAATTATTTTAGGAATCTATTACTGTGCTGACTACTCATGTAGGAGATTATAAACTTTGTTCAGCTTTTTGGATGTTGCTTATTCTAATACGATTTTTCCTGTACGGTTTCAAATCTATAAATCTAATCACCTTCCAAGACTGTTAAGACAGATAAAAAAATGCAAAATGACTGCGGGGGGCCACTCAGACTGCTTGCTCACAAAATATCTTGGTATCGCTGAAAATATAATTGTCCCATCTTCAAATGCATGCAGAATGAGAGATCAATGATCTAATATCCAAAATATTATCAATGTACTACTAACAAGAATATTTGTTCTTCATGATATTTGTTCCCCAAATAACTGATTTTTGCTATCGTGACTGTCCAGACTGTTAGCACATGGAATGTCAGAACGGTCACAAAATTAAGAACAAATGAACGACTCCTGCTTCATCTATATTCCTGGAAATGAAGAAGAAATGAACCACTCCTGCTTGATATATATATATATATATATATATATATATATATATATATATATATATATATATATATATATATATTCCTGGAAAACATTGGGAGAACATTTTGAGGTTCAACTATCATTTTAATTTCAAACCTCAGTTTCAGTTGTATTTATTTAAAGTGTCTTTCATACCACAATATCTCAAAGCTCTTTACATGTTGGTTAAAAAGAACAAAACTATGCCGTATCAGGAAGAAGTAAAAATTACAATAAATAATAATAATGAATCAATAATAACAAAAAACTACTAAAGAAAACTAGAACTGAATAAGAATGATAAGTAAAACACAATGTCTAAAAACAGATATAAAGAAATAAAATAGAAACAATATTGTTTGTAAGTCAAGTTAAAAAAAGCTCATATATTAGCATTATAACTAAACACATTTTCTCTTCTCCTTTTCGATTTTTGGGAGCGTTAGCTGACCAAGGTGCACAGAGGTTTAAGACCGTCATCTTTTCAGGCAAGTAAGCACATGATTCTGATTGGGGTTAAATTGCCCACTCTACATTAAATTTCAAATGAACTTGGAAGTAAATTGATTAAATAAACACATATAGATCTTGCTGAATATTTTTTTTAGGTTGCAGGATGGAGTTGGCTTTATTACATTGCATTATTTACATTACATGACATTTTATTACATTGCAATGAGCTATACCAAGAAAAACTCAGAGTTGCTCAACAGAAAAACAGATGCCCAATATAGGTGAGTGCTTTCACTATTTACATGGACCAGCAGTACAAACCTGAAGGCTGATATAGGGAAGGCATCTGGGTTGGCAATGCACTGTATAATGCATGTCTGTAACATTTTCCAGTAATTCTTAAACTATTTGTGTTTCACCAAGACATGTCTAAGTACAAGTTTGAAAGACACTTAATAACCAATCTCGGGGTCTCACTTGTGCCAATACCGACTGAAGCAATCGGGGGCGTATTTAAAATAATTGTGTAATGCATTTGTTCGCTTGTTTGTACACATGACCCAGTTTCTAATGTCGCACAACCCATTAAGGACACTTATCTTAGCTCCTATTAAATGCAAATAAATAGGCTAACTAACCTTTTCCAGCGATAAATGCCACATCAATAGCTTCTTTTTTGGGGTTTGCATTTTATATTATAAAGCTTTTTTTTTTTTTTTTTTTTCAAAGGCTATGGCTATTTTTCTTCTTTTTTAAATTCTCTACTGTATGCGTGTCTTGCAATTTCTTGGAGCATTTCGCTGAGAAAAGGTGTGGGGGTTTGAAGTCAGCACCAAATCATTCTACTAAACTGGAATTCAGTTTTGAATAGCACACTGCCCTAGAGCTACTGTCTGAGAAACGGTCATGGTTTACATTCCAAATTCACCATTACTTTGGCCGAATCTAAGCAGTTGTCTCAGTCCAGCATCCCTGGCTCACAGTCTGGGTTGAGGGAAGATACACCTACCGAAACTGTAGTGCCCCCTACCGACCTTAGAACCTTTCATACAGGAAAATATACTTGAAAACTTTATCCTGTGCTGTTTATAGATAACCAGCCTTTTAATAGGGAGATTATCCCTAGGTGCAGGGACACATGCTCCGACTGTTAGCCTAAAGCTCATGACTGTTCTTAGCTCCCCTGAGGGGGTCTCTTCAAAGCACCACAGCGTATGTCTGATGTTGGCAATACGCCACAGGCCTGATAATCAGGAAAGGAGAGCAATGACTTGATATCAAGATTTTAAAAAAACAGAATACATTCCTTATAGGAAAAAGGGAGTAAATCCTTTTCACTCAATAGATGGCAAAACCATGGGACCAGATGTTTGTATTTGTGTTTGTTTTTTTCTCGATGTCAACCTTGCCTTGAAGATTATAACTGCAAACAGAGCAGGCAGTGGGATGATTAGTATTTTTACCTTAATCATTATTTTTTAAAATAGAATTGAATTGGGCATTCTTGTTGTTACAATCAATTCCTTTCAGGTTTATACCTGCAAAATTTACTGGCAATGTTAAGAAACACATGAAGTTTCATATATACTGTATACATGTGTACATATCTAAATTATATATAAAATATACCCATAGACAGAAATATATACATGTGATATGTACAGTTTGTTCTATACAGTACTGTATTATGTATAAACAGCATATCAGAATCAGTTTATACACTGTTGTAGCACTTTCCTATCTCTATGAATAGATGGTAAATGCTTTTTGAAAATCTTTTTTTAACATTCCCTTTCACAGTCTCACTGCGAGTACATTCAGTTGTCAAAGACAGAAATGTTGATGTTAATGTGAAAAAATACAAGTCGTTTCTATAAGTTTGATGCGAGACAATACTGTGCGAATAATCTATTGAGCTAAATTCCTTTTTTATTCTCAAACAATTCTCTTGCTTGACAGAGCAGGTATTAACCAGACGGGCACGCAGTGTAAAAACACATTCTCTATATTTACAAAGTAAAAGTACTGATTGTTGTGAAACGCATGGAGTTTAAATGTAACAATTTTTGAAGCGTGAGATAAAGTGCCTCCTTGCACTTTGTGTAGTTACCGTAGGTAAAAGATGTCTAATTTCTGTGAAATGGTGTGTAGAGATAGTGTTAATTTGTGTGACTATTTTGTAATGCAATAGACATTCCCCCCATGTGCTCTGTAAAAGAATAAGCTTAAAAAAAAAAATAATGTCCTGCATTTGAGTAACTATTTTACATAGTAGTCTTGCATAGCTGTACTAGTCAAATATATACATATCTGTTTTTTTGTATTTCTTATGTAAACATTTAAAATGTTTATTCCATGAAATTGAGTCATGCGTGCATTCATTTTATTGTATAAATATATTCAGTGTTAATTTTGCAATCCAGAATTTTCCAGAGATGGGCACTGATGATGCTCCTGTGAACAATATCCACAGCTGAAAGGGTCTCTGTTCGGACAGACATGCTGGTTAAGTTTTGCTGTATAGGTGGGATCATGTGACTTCTGTGTAAGTTTGTGGAATGTGGGTATTGTTGTGAGGTGTAACTAGGTTTACAGTTTAAGCGTATCTAGGAAAAAAGTCACATTTAATTAAATGAGCAGGTTTTTCATTATTAAATGCTTCTTGTATTTGAGGGCCCCTCTGAGGTGACCGTGGCAGTGCCTGTCTAAAATGCTTTCTCAGATCTTCAGACAGTGCCTGGTGCGACTGGGAAAACTGCCTGTGAAACATGAAACATTTTACTGTATTTATAGATTCACAAAAGACACAAAAATGAAATGCCTGTGTTTTTTGTCTTGAATTAATTTATCTAAACTTCCCACCAGCTTTAGAAAGTTAGTAATATCCACCTCAGATCTGTTGAATGTAGCAATATCTATCTCATTTATTACATCTCGATAAATTAATTCAAGATATTAACACCGCTTTTATGCACTGTTACATACATAAAAATAAAAATCAGCCAGGGTGGCATATACTGAATGTATTCCAGCTGAAATCAGATTCTGTTAAATGTGGCTTTTTTCTTTTACTTTAAAAGAAAGTATCAGTTTGAACACATGCAAGTATTTGTAGGCACAATGTTTATATGATGAGCCAGTTAATGTACACTTTCTACAGTGTTAGAGTAGTGTAGTTCTAGTATTTGGGAACTTTTCTCACTTCAGGTTTGAAATACTATAATGATCTGTTTTCTGAATTTCCTATTTTGTGTAGCTGTAATTCTGATGTAAAAATAAACACATCCGCAAGCAATCCTTTCTATACCAGAGCAGTTGAAAATGCTGTTAATACAGTACATATCACTAAGTGTTGTACCTTTGGTGTACATAAGACTATTGAAACTAATAAATGTTAATTTATAACTAACTCTGTTGTGGGACTGTTGATTGATTTATTGTACAATTTATGAAAATGACACCTAACTCACACACAGCCCTCAAACCAGGGACCTATAATGTAGAAACCACTTTAAAAAAAATTGTGGTTAAATGAAATCTGTCCAAAACTAGTAAACACGCAATGTCTTTTTCAACTTATAGTGGAAACATTTGTCACTGAATAAAATGTTCTTTTACTATTTCTAAAAAAAAAAGACTAGGCTTTAGGCGTTAACAGATTTGGGTACTGTTAGCCTTCCAGTCCCTGCTGCTCACTGTTCACTGCTCAAAGAGGCAGTTAGAAACTAGGCTCTTATACTGATGTTCAGGAATCTCCTTTTTCAGTTGAATTCTCATTGGTGTTGATTTACCATCTGGATGAAGCATCAGATAGATTGTGGACTGGGGATGTCCACGGTCAACTGCAGTCATGTCAGAGAAACAGGTGATAGTCAGAATGCCTCCTAAAATTGCTTTCATGCACAATGGTGCAAACAATCCTACAATCCCGTTTTCAAAGCTCAATCTTTAAACCATAGCCCAAAGAGCATTACTGCGCCTTTACATATTTTATTAGACGCTAATGAATCAATCATGATTGAGCAGTCAAAGATGGCAAACTAAAGAAAAATGTATGAATGAGAGGAGGGCATTCAGCCCGTCCAGTCCCTAGTATCAGATTGGTCTTAAAACGTTGTCAAGCTGGGTCTTACAAGATCAAACTGATTCAGCATCAACAACATGACTGAGCAGCCCATTCCATACCCTCACCACTTTCTGTTTGCAGAAATGTCTCCTTCCCTCTCTAATTAATTTCTGAGCTGTGCTAAAAGTATTGGTTACTGTGCAAAACACCCACTGGCAAAGAGCTAAACAAATAACTAGAAAAGTGTAGTATAGCCAACATGGATGATAAAAATAATTACATTTATAATAAGTTGACAAACTATCACAGTTTTTTTTTGGAGCAGGGAGTGTTGCAGGTAGTTTACCCAGAAATGTAGGTTCAAGAACAACATTTATAAAAGCTTAGACAAGACAAATACTACATTATACATATTTTCATTGCATTATTTGGCCTTTGACCTTGTCCTTTGAGGTACCCCTGCCCATAATTTAGCTTGGCTGATAAGTGGAGAGGCTGACTGTAGGGAAGCCATGGGCAGGATAGCTGCACTCCCCAAAATGACGAGGCCAGTTAACCACAAAACCAGTGGACACTGCTAGCGAGGGGCAGGAGCTGCTACTCCTCAAAATAGCAAGCTATTTTTTTAAACACAATACCAGAATGATTATATTTTACTACGTAATAATACTAGCTCAGTTGGAACAGTTTACCCACCCAAGCAGCCGACGCTGCCCCTTGGGCTGCGTGAGACAGCGATTGTTGATCCCTGAGTGAGCCTTGGCCCAGGAAAACCCATGTGTGGTTCTACATCATGACTGCAACCGTAGTGTCCTGAGTAATGAAGACGGGGCAATGGTATGGTTGTTGCCCACCTTGAACAAAGCAAGGATTTAAGCCAATAGTAGCATGATTCATTTATGGCCGGCCCAGGGCACGGTAGCTACCTACAGCCTATGGGGTTGGTCCTTGGCTTTCAGGAGGTGGTGGCATTGCGTGTGCCACTCCCTGAGCCGGAATGCCCAAGGAATCCTTTCTGAGCTCTAGAGCTCAATTGCTACCTACCGCCAATTAGTCACCACATGAAAGAAGGTGAAGCAACAATTTGATTCCTACCCTGTAGAACCAGCAGGATATACTGAAAGCAGAGTGTAATGAATGACAACGAACAGTTTTAACCACTAGAATTATTTATTATTAATAACGCATTTTTTAATGTTCCACCTGCTATATGCAGAATAAGCATAAACCTATAATGCGATGTTGAGCTGCTATCATGGTCTGAGTAGTGGGAGAAGAACCAGGTCCCTGACATGGGTTGAAGGGAGGCTATCAGGAAGAGAGGGTTGCTCGGAGGTTGCATGTTGAGTTAGCGTGACATGGAAGAATAAGGACAGAAGTGGGTATCAGTGAGAGCAACAGTAATACAAGTTCCAGCCTCAGATTGATCTGTTTTACTATGTTCAACATTTAAAGCCACACGGAGACATATGCCAATTAAAGTTAATGGTCTTATTTTTGGAAAACTGTTTTTATTTATCCTCAGATTTTGACTTTTACATTAACTCCACAACCTTGATCTCATTATATTTTGGTTGACAGAGGTGAAAAGTTAATTAAAGTCATGGGTATACACTTCATGGTGAAGTGAATGCATAACTAGTTGTTTAAATATTTTGTAATTTTACTTTTAATTTCTTTGTCATTTCTGCGCCTTTTTATATTCCAGCATGTTCTGAACTATTTAAATAGTTACTGGAAAAAAGGGTTTTCATACGGAGACTACTTTATCTCTTGTGGGGAGCACCATAATTTGGGACCTGAAACGGGATAGTAGGATAAGTTGTTGTGGGGAAACTTTTTTTAAAGAAACTTTTAAAGCTTTTTCTGCCAATGTTGTACCTTTTTACATTTGACCATGTTCTGAATTCTGTAAACAGTTTGAAAATATTATTCTTCAAGTTCTATGCTTTTAAATGATATATAGTTTTATGGTGATTAGATTAAATTTGAATGACTTATGTAAAAACAAGTGTGTGTATTTTCTTTAAAAATTCCACAAAAAAAAGTTAGGGTTAGGCTATGAAAAATTATTTTTAACCTACTTGAAATGTATTGGATCAGTAATACATTGTTTAAAAATAGGTTTAAAAATATAACGCTTTGATAGGGATAACATGGGATGCAGCAACGGTAAAGTATTGTGTTTCTTGTAAGACTTTGCAAGGTGTTCTGTAACACAAAATAAATGCTGTAAAAAAAAGCATTGGTGGACAGAAGGCATTCTCTTTTTTTTTTTTTTTTATAAATTTAGTCGTTGCCAATGGCCAATTATTTTTTAAGCTCAGCTCACCGCTACCACCCCTGCACTGACTCGGGAGGGTGAAGACGAACACACACTGTCCTCTGAAGCGTGTGCCGTCAGCCGACCGTTTTTTTTCACACTGCGGACTCACCATGCAGCCACCCAAGAGCTACAGTGTCGTAGGACAACGCAGCTCTCGGGCAGCTTACAGGCAAGCCCGCAGGTGCCCGACCAGACTACAGGGATCGCTGGTGCGTGGGGAGCCAAGTACACCCCGGCCGACTTAACCCTCCCTCCCCTCGGGCGACGCTCGGCTAATTTTGCGCCGCCAACTGGGAGCTCCCGTCCACGGTCGGCTGTGGAATAGCCTGGACTCGAACCGGCAACGTCCAGGCTATAGAGTGCATCCTGCACTCCACGTGGAGCGCCTTTACTGGATGCGCCACTCGGGAGCCCCCAGAAGGCATTCTCATACTGTAGAACAGTGACCTTTAGAAATACAGAGCGACCCCTTTGTGAACTACTGTAAATAGTACTGTACATCTAATTAGAATATGTAAACATAAATACAATTAATTCACTTGTGACCTGAACAGGATTTGAATTCAGGCCCCTTTGTACTGCCCAACTCCTCCCTGTGATCAGCACGACACCACACTCTATCCAATCGCTGACATTCACTCCCCGAACAGGAGGGGGACCGTGCTTTAACTGCAGCGAGTAGCCGGTCTGAACGGTAGTAAGCATCCAGGTGTCCGAGGTGCACTGATGCCAGTACTCCAGATGGCTCCCTGAAAAGGGGCCCTGGGTCTGTGGCAGCAAACTCCTAGGGCTGCTGCATGGCTTGTGGCTTGACCTGAGGTTTCTGTCTCTGCACTACCCGGTTCTGAACACCACCTCTAGCAGCAGGCGCAGCCAGCTGTGTCGGTCTTTGAGGCTGGTGGGGCCTAGGACACCAGTATGCCGTTGGTTTGCGCAACCTATGGCTGGACTTAATTGATCGTTATTTAATCAATTAAATCCCAGCCACAGTCTGCCAACCTGGAAGAACAGCAATACCACAGTGCTTGCGCCCTGTCACAGCTCCCATTATCAGATTTGTTTATCTGGTTCCATTCATTCGGACCATATTTTGAATGTGGCGAACTCAGAAAAACATACCAAGTAGATTTTGTTCTTGAATAAACTCTTGATTCACACTCTATACGTTGGTTTTCTATATGCACCACTTCTCCCCTCTTTTTTTGAGTTATTGGGCACCATGACAACCATCAGGAGTTATTGGGCACCATGACAGCCATCAGGCCTTCCCCAGGATTCACTGGTTCCTTTTTGAAGCTGTAGTCTCCCCATAAAACACAAAACACAACATAAGCCCAACATTTTATTTAAACTCCTGTACAAATAAACACTTTTGTCGCTTTTTAAAAAACAATATGAAGCATTATATTCATGTTATAACATTTACATTTCAAGTAGCCGACTGATTGTGGGGGTAGCCAGTAATTCTGTGGCGTGTACAAGACAAAAATAATAGTAACTACTTCTCTTCTCTCCCATTTCATGCCTCTGAGTCCACAATTATTAAATGCGTAATCCTCCCATGGATTCCAATGCCACTGTTGCAACTGCCCCCTTTTAGATTTGACCTTGACCAAGGGGTCCCAGAAAAACACGTGCAATGGGATATAGTACTGTATAACGAATTAGCCATTTACCTCCAGTGTCAAATTTGAACAATATTTCTTTAAGTAAAATACTACTGGTAATGTTACTAAATGAATGAGGAACGACTCAGGATGATAATTTAACGGCACGAAATTCTGATCTGGCTGGAAGTGTAACGCAAACTCCAGCAGTGTTTACAAGAAACATATTATTAAACTTTGCTGTATTTGCTGTTGTCCATATCGCAGCATTTTTTTCAACATATTCTCGATAATTGCTTTTTTTCCACTTTCACTGAGGAACGTTCGCCAGGAGAAAGAGATTTTTCTTGCGACCATCTCAGTGTATCCAGTTCATGCTCCCTCCTGCAGCAAAGCTGGTGCTCTGATTGAAATGAGTGGTGTATTGTGGAAACAGAAAACCAGCATCGTTGCAGGAGGGAGTGAGATCTGGAAACACTGCAATCCTTAGAAGACCTTTTTATCTCCTGCTGAGTGTTGCCTATAAGTTGACAAATGTATTGTGTGGTTGATTTATGACCCATAATGTGAGATTAACACGGGACACAGCAATCTTGTAAACAATGCAGTGTTCTGTAACACATGCATGTATTGTTTTATATTAATACCTCTTTTTAACAATAAAACACATCACACAAGAAAGTAACAGTATTTGTTCTGTGTTGCTGTAGACATTACGGTCCATTAAAAGATGTGATAAGATAACTAGAACTTATAGAACATGTGTCCTACTGTATAACCCTCTCTGTGACCACAATAAGACCTTTAAGACCTTCTGGAGGAAGGGCTGTCAGTCTAGCCACGGATTCACAGAGGTTTCATTTCCCCCATTAACCTGGTTGGGATTTTTGTTTTAACTCTCCTGAGTGCTAACAGACCACGCTGGCACCACAGCAAGCAAGCATAGGTGGTCTGAATGGCCTTTTCTTGTTCTGGAATTTGTTATGTTTTTATAGCCATCAGAAAGAATCCACTATCTTTACTACCCATCCAGACATTTGCAAACAGTGATATAAAAGCAAATAGCGCAAAGCTTTGAGAATAAAGCTGCATTTTAAATAATTTAACATTAAATTACACTCACTTGGTAACATTACCAAAAATATTAACATTTACCAAAATATTAGTAATAGCTACAAAAATAGCATAATGCGCTTTGCTTTTTTTTTTTTTTATAACAGCAATACAAAAGAAATCTCTTTTCAATATATGGAAACAAACTGAAAATTCAGAAAAATCCCCTATAACAAGGAGATAAACAAAAAAGACAATAGTTCTGGCAGCAGGAAAACAGCTCTTCTCTGGTCTGATATGTTCATCCTCTCATATTGAATATCTTGCTGTGATATAAAATGGCACAGTATTATTTATATTTCAGTTATTAATAAAGATGAGAATGTTGGACTGAGATGCAGGAATTCATTTACATGGATCTCAAACCCTGTTTAAAGGATACAGGAATTTAAATTTGAGAATTAAGGGGCTAGTGAAGAGAAGTTGGCTTGGACAGAGTTGTGCTTTTCACCTGCTATGATATTTTGCAGAAACAGTGTACAGGACCATGTCCACAGAGGAGATCAGACTTCCCCATAAAGGGTCAGTTCTCTTTTCATAATGCAGGTGATCCATCTTAGAATGGTACATTTACATTGATCACCGAATTGCCAATTGGTAATCCATACTAAGGGATGAACCTGAAGAACTCACTTTGATAGCCTCAAAAATCATTGTAAAGATCTCACGTGTGATTGGTGCTCAACGCCTCTGCATTGTGCGCTAGTTAATAATAGTTAGCTGGCTCTGTCTTCAATGAATTGCTGTTAACTCCAGAAATATTGTGCTGCACCCCACCCTTGCCCCTGAGGAGCCCCCTGCCTCTGTGCTCCTGTGTGATGTGGAGGAGTCGCACTCATGCTAGCTGCGTTTTCTCGGCTGGTTCCTCCAGGGTGAC
Source organism: Acipenser ruthenus (assembly GCF_902713425.1). NCBI lineage: Eukaryota > Metazoa > Chordata > Actinopteri > Acipenseriformes > Acipenseridae > Acipenser > Acipenser ruthenus. The sequence goes on from NC_081215.1 coordinate 15,309,197, forward strand.
GACAGTGAACTCCTCGCTGGCTGCACCATTCTCCTGGAACTTCTCCTTATTCATCAGCTGCACCATCTCCTGCTCCTTCCCCCCCTTCTCACCAGCATTCCCACTGATCACAAGACTTTTCTTCTTCCCACACCACCTGAAGCAAAGAAACAGCAGTGCAGTATTTATTACAGGTAAAAGAACACCTGCTCTAGGGGAAAATTGAATTTAGAAAAAGATACAAACAATTGTATTTGTTTAAACATGTTGTAGACCACCTATTAGGAGATCTTCATCCAGAACCAACGGTGGCACAGTATGCAGTATACACAAATGTCATCCTGACTGAAGAATAGCCCCCGCAATCTATAAATTACACCCCAACAGACATATTCTTTATAAATGGAGTTGAATTAACAAAGCAAAGAAAAAGGGTATTCAACTAAATCCCAAAACAAGCAGGGAATTAGACACACCTAGCTCTCATATTGTTTAAACTTTTTTTTTTTTGAATACTAGGCTTATTAATGTATGATCAGATCCTGGCCTGCAGCTACCTGCTTCTCACAGATCCCTACCCTTGATGTAATATCTTCCATTCAATGACAGCTGACTAGCTTCTAACGGAAGCCTCCCTCAAAACGTAGTCTGGAGCCTATTAGCAGCAGCTGTACTTACAAGTTTGAGGAGAGTGTAGATCTCGCACTCAGAATGTCAGTAACAAAGCATTCAAAATGTTTACACCACAACAGATTCTATATACAGACGTGCTCAAATTTGTTGGTACCCCTCCACAAAAAACGAAGAATGCACAATTTTCTCTGAAATAACTTGAAACTGACAAAAGTAATTGGCATCCACCATTGTTTATTCCATATTTAATAGAAATCAGAATTTGCTTTTGATTTTTTATTCAACATAATATTGTAAATAAGAAAACAAATGAAAATGGCATGGACAAAAATGATGGGACCGCTAACCTAATATTTTGTTGCACAACCTTTAGAGGCAATCACTGCAATCAAACGTTTTCTGTAGCTCTCAATGAGACTTCTGCACCTATTAACAGGTAGTTTGGCCCACTCTTCCTGAGCAAACTGCTCCAGCTGTCTCAGGTTTGATGGGTGCCTTCTCCAGACTGCAAGTTTCAGCTCTTTCCATAGATGTTCGATAGAATTCAGATCAGGACTCATATAAGGCCACTTCAGAATAGTCCAATGTTTTGTTCTTATCCATTCTTGGGTGCTTTTAGCTGTGTATTTTGGGTCATTATCCTGTTGGAGGACCCATGACCTGTGACTGAGACAGAGCTTTCTGACACTGGACAGTACGTTTCGCTCCAAAATGCCTTGATAGTCTTGAGATTTCATTGTGCCCTGCACAGATTCAAGGCACCCTGTGCCAGACGCAGCAAAGCAGCCCCAAAACATAACCGAGCCTCCTCCATGTTTCAATGTAGGTATGGTGTTCTTTTCTTTGAAAGCTTCATTTTTCCGTCTGTGAACATAGAGCTGATGTGACTTGCCAAAAAGCTCCAGTTTTGACTCATCTGTCCAAAGGACATTCTCCCAGAAGGATTGTGGCTTGCCAATATGCATTTTAGCAAATTCCAGTCTGGCTTTTTTATGTTTTTCTTTCAAAAGTGGAGTCCTCCTGGGTCTTCTTCCATGGAGCCCACTTTCGCTCAAAAAGCGACGGATGGTGCGATCAGAAACTGACTTACCTTCACCTTGGAGTTCAGCTTGTATCTCTTTGGCAGTTATCCTTGGTTCTTTTTCTACCATTTGCACTATCCTTCTGTTCAATCTGGGGTCGATTTTCCTCTTGAGGCCGCGCCCAGGGAGGTTGGCTACAGTTCCATGGACCTTAAATTTCTTAATAATATTTGCAACTGTTGTCACAGGAACATCAGGCTGCTTGGAGATGGTCTTGTAGCCTTTACCTTTACCATGCTTGTCTATTATTTTCTTTCTGATCTCCTCAGACAACTCTCTCCTTTGCTTTCTCTGGTCCATGTTCAGTGTGGTGCACACAATGATACCAAACAGCACAGTGACTACTTTTCTCCATTTAAATAGGCTGAATGACTGATTACAAGATTGGAGACATGTGTGATACTAATTAAAGAAACGAATTAGTTTGAAATATCACTATAATCCAATTATTTATTATCTTTTCTAAGGGGTACCAACAAATGTGTCCAGGCCATTTTAGAATATCTTTGTAGAATAAGCAATAATTCATCTCTTTTCACAGCTTCTTTGCTTTATTCTATGACATACCAAAGGCATGCAAGTATACATGATAAAATAGCTTTTAATTTCATCACTTTTCAGGAGGAATGAAGCATTATTTCAATGAGCTGTAAGGGTACCAACAAATTTGAGCACGTCTGTAACATGTTTTATTTATTTATTTAATGAGTTATAATATGTTTCTAAGTGCACCCATTACACAGCAGTGCTGTTTGCCCCATAATACCATTACACACACACTTTCATTCTCCTTATTATACCATTACACACACACAGACTTTCATTCTCCTTATCAGAAGGAACACAACTAGCATTAGTACTGTATACTGTATCTGCATATGGAAATAGTATCTGCACCAACTTTACAATTTGATTTGAAGAAAGCTTATTTAATCTTTTAATACAATAATACATGTCTTAATGCTTACCTCTTTCTGGATGCGATAACTGCACACACAAGCACTATTATTAAAACAGCAGCCACTACCGCTATTATAACCAGCCAATCTGAGAACAAAAGAATGAGAAACAGTAATGAGCTGTCTGTTCATCTGAAGGTTCTCTGTATAATTATTCCATATCTGAATATATCGCCACATTAAATGATAAAAGGTTGCTAATTTGGTACTTGTTTACTTCAAGAAATCTAATTTACAGCTGGACTACATTCTTTAACTGCATCTGTGAAAAATGCAATCCTGTTATCCAGGAGTGTTGAGGGAGATAGGCCCCCCTAGGGCACCTGCAATCTCTTCCTATTGTGAACAGAGCCCCTCCCCAGACTCCCTCTCCCATGGGACCCTACCTGAGAAAACTCTAGAAGACTGCTGGGCTGGAGGGGCTGATGTCATTAATCCAAATCCACCCCTCCTGATCATATTATCTGTAGATAAAAAAAACAAAGGGAAGTAAATCAGATGATAGAAAGTACTCTTAAATGTGTACGTTCCCTATGGAATTCTCTAATGCACATTTTATATACTGTAATATGCTACAGGGTTCCTAAATGATTATTTTTTATCAGAAGGAACAAATAAAAATCAACTGAGAACACAGACAACACATGATGTTTGTGAAGTGCATGCTGGGAAGTTAACATGTTTACAGCCATGTGCCTAAATGGACACATGTGCCTGTGCGGCGCTGAGCTGTGCTGTGCTGTGCTGTGCTGAGCTGTGCGGTTCTGTGCGGCGCTGTGCTGTGCGGCGCTGAGCTGTGCGGCGCTGAGCTGCGCTGTGCGGTTCTGTGCTGTGCTGTGTGGTTCTGTGCCCTGCTGTGCTGTGCGCCGCTGAGCTGTGCTGTGCTGTGCTGTGCAGTGCAGTGAGAAATGTATTGCTGCTGGAGGTTACTACCATTCTCAACACTACCAGTGCTTCCGTGTGCAGCGAACAGCGCAGTCATTTTCAATGCTTCATTTTGTATTACACTGGCATGGTTGTGTGATATAGTTTACCAAACCACCCCACTTTAACGGGTCATCGACACTCTCCCTCTTCCCAGATCAGTGGTAATATTATTCGAAGCAGCAAAGTTAACATCAAACAATACCATCCACCAAACAAACAGTGCCGTTTTCATCATACATGCAGCTGTTGCAGGGCTGCTCGTTCTCATTCCATACGCCTGCTTTCTATAAATGTCAACCGTCCGTTCTTGTTGCTTCTATCCCGATAAACTAATTGACATACTCAGCTCTTCCAGATCAATGATCAATTCAAACCATAACTTCTTCACTCCGTGGGCATTTGTGAAAACACTACTTCCCGTACCAGAGCGTATACCAGGACCGGGAGGTATGTACCGTATTTAATATGATATGTTACTTAATGTAAACTTGTATTTATATGTAATAATTGTCCAATGAAGACATAATTTATTGATTCACTGTAATCTGTACATAATTATGTTCAATTGCTGTTAGGAAATTATGTTTAAGTTGGGGTTTATGCACATTGTTCTTGTATTACACTTCCCGTTACTAAAAAGAGCTGCTTATTGAAGCATTGAAAAAATAGTACAACGATTGTGATTTTTTACGTATTACTTCAATTTTGGTATTATGTACAGTAAACATTATTTTTAGCCAGTGGCACTTGGATGTATTTTGTAAAGTACAATAGTGTAATCGTTTAGTACATTTCGATTATGAAAATATATACGGAAATACCCACCCCTAATACCACCAGCAGTTCTAAAAATCACATGGACACTGTCCAAAAACAATATGCACAGTAGAGCTGTGCAAGCACTTGGATTTTCTGAGTAATTCCCTTTAACATATTTATTGGTCGAGGGCATTAAATAAGCCAAAACAAGCCTATTAATTTGTTAACTTCATGATGATTTGATTCTTATAGGTGGTTGATTCTTAAAAGCTGACCAATATGATTACAATTAGCAAAAGCGTGCCTCCGTGCATCATCAGTTTAAATACAGTATACCAATGTCAATGGTGCTGAATCACTGAGGACAATACATCAAAACATGCAAAACAAGTCCTCGTGGGTAAGCAGCTTGTTATATGATCACGATTATGTTTACTCAAGGCTGCAGAATCCTATTTTACTGTAGTATACTTGAGAAGCGATCATCTCGTAAGGGTGCCTAGTTTAACTGCTGACCAGTGTTACGTGTAATGGTCTTTGAATTAAAATGACATTACAGTACAGTATTTTACTGTCAGGACTACCACTGCATTTAAGCATCTGTGGCTTGCTTTTTTCAGTTGCGATGCAAATCTCAGTTTTTCACTAAGCGGAGATGCAAAGCTCTGCACCCACCCACCCCCCCCCCCGCCCCCCCGACCCATCACCACGCATCACAATCCCACTCCCTCTACATGCATATCACACAATAACACTGCTGTACTCAGTATGTATTCAATGAATGTGTATTAACTTTATTAAAACAAATTTCCACTAACAGAGAACACCAAAAATACCTGTCCAATGCAGTCGTGTGTCTTTCTTTTTCCAGCCATGTCGACACACATAAGCTGCACGACTTGCTTTTTTTTCTACTGGGAGTCGCTGCAGACCAGGTATTACACTACACACATGGTGTACATGCCTAATCACGTGAGATGTGATGAAATTCAAATTCAAAAACTGCTTTACTGGTTGTACACGCCATTGCACTTGATGCAGAAATGTTTCTTATAAGCGGATTGCTTGATTCTTACAATCATGGTTAGTATAGGAATGATTTGGTCCCAGTAGTTTTGATCACTATATGCGGTTGATTCTTATATCAGTATAAAGTTATATAAAATACCAGTAAGTAAATATATTTAAATCTTAGAATACACATATTTTAGAGGTCATTTGGAATGATTGCTATAATGGTTGGCAGCCAGTCATTACCTGCAGTAAAAGGTCTCCCTGTTGGAAACACCTTAGCTAAACAGTGCCTCGGTTAGTCTTCTTTGTGGGTTGACCTTTTATTGCATGTCAGTATTTTGGCTCCCAACCAATCAGTTCCAGTGCTACCAGTTCCAGTGCTACCAATCATTTTAAATACATTTTCTTTCCTTACAAGTAAAGGAGGCACGATGATATTGCTGCTAATTCTAATAAGAAAATTGATTTTAAAGCCTTGGTTAGCTAGACACCCCATAAACCTCTACCCACATACTTTTATTGAATTCAAAAAGTCTGTTCAGCCGATTACAGGGGTACACTTGACTTGGTGTGAAAAATCTCTTTCATATGCAGATGTTTGTTTTCAAACCATTTGACCTGTTTAATAACATACCAAGTTTTGGATAATTTTTGAGATCCTGTATATTGATGTAAGAAGCAGAGTTGCAGAATGCTAGAAATACTGGCCTCCCGAATAACTGATTCTAAATATTTCTGATCTCTGAGTTTGTATTAAAAAACAGTAAATTATAAAAAACAGTATATTAAACATTACTTTGATTATTTCCCTGATTTGTTAATATGATGAAGATGTAATGCTTTTGTAATTCTGGGGTTGTGCAACAGAGAAAGGTGTTTACTTACATCTAGTATATAAAAAAAAAAAAACAGTTTCTATTAAAATAAATGTAAAGAGATAGAATATAACATCATGTTCTAAAATGTAATTTATATGTCAATGGATTGCAGCCGCAACTACAGTTCTGTCCATGAAAAGCCTCACGCTTCATAATCACTTCAGTATTATAGAACGTTATTTAATATTATTTTTTTATTTGCAGACTGACTACAATTCCATATTACACGGGACTAATAATATGTGACTATCGAATAACTAATTATATACAACACATTACATATCTAAAAAATATATTCAGAAAGCTGTTCTAATGTATTCGTGAATAAAGTGTTTCAAATTTAAAGGAAACATAGCTTCTTCTCACATTTCCTCTTTCTGTTGCCATGGAATTGTAAAAAACTACCCCCCAACACAAGTGAGTCACAACACAAGCAGCAGGTTATTTCCTGTCATAAATGTAATGTTGAAACCTGAGGGTGTGTTATTACATATGTTTATTTTGTTATGTATTACATATTCACTACCATTGTGAATGAATTTGAAGAGTTATTAATTGTAAAATTGTTTTGTTAAGTTCTATGTTTGTTAAGCAGTACTGTGCAATGCCCTTATCAGTGTTCTCAATAAACATTATGGTGCTGTCCCTACAATACACTAATATCTCGTTTGAGATTGCGTTCCGATTTATAAAAAGTATACATACAATCAACACATTACAACGGACAACCAACTAACTAAATCGTTAAATACATATATAATTTAGAAAGCTCAAAAGCCAATCAGAGCACTTATTGTCATACATTTATTTTGAGTACAAAGTCCCAACTATACATCCATCCACACAGCCTGGTTGTGCAGACTGGCAGGTTTCTCTGAGACACCAACATTTCCAAGGATGCTACTTCAATGAAAAACTGTACATAATGCTTATGTGAAATACAGAGAGGTAGGCTAACCAGTTAACAAAATTGACTGTAATGACTTCTTTACATGATATGGTTTATTATTAAAAAAAAAGAGCTAGTATTAGTAGCTCCCTGCATTCCTGTGGTAAAAGAGACATATTGTAGACTGCCTGTGAAAAGCAATCTAAACAGTAATGACATGTACCTGTTCCTAAACTACCAAACAGTGGGGCTAACCACCAAAATGCTTTTAAATGTCTTTTAATGTTTGTTTTTTTTTAAATTACATTTGTGAACGTATTAAAGATTTAACTTGACTCTTTCAACAGTGCAGAAATGTATGCAGGTCTGGAAAAGGTAACTCCATGGCTGCAGTCCGCTTTTAAACTATTCTAGTTTGACTACTAAATAAATTACTTATTTAAGCACAAAGGCTAACTACTATTTACATGCCCAGTGTCGATACTTGGCTAATATCAAAATGTTTAATCTCAAAATAATGAACATCCTTGCCTACAATGATTTACAAGACCTACTTTCTAAGTTTCTGCTCCAACAACTTGTCTGGTATATGGCTCATATCTACTGTGCTTACACTGAGGGCCTCTGACCTCTGCAATAACATTGTCTCAGATCTTCTTGTGTTCAATACATAGCACAGACAACGCCGACACTCATACACCGTAACAATTGAAAAATGTCTTCTACACCACTAACCGTTCTTTCCACGATGTGATGTATCTTCTCCTGCTGAGATGTGGAAGGTTGAGCTGTGATGTGACTGGGTAGTGACTCGCGGCCCTGCGTCATCACCCTCCTGAACATCATTTGCAGTTGTGTCTCCAACAGTGGGCTCTATGGGAGTGGCCTTATCCTCATCCACGTGTAGTGGTGGAACTATCGCTGCAGAGGTGGTTGTGGTAACAGTGCCAGTTTCAGGATCTACAACAAAAAAAAACCTGATTATGTCTTTCTGTTAAATAAATAATCAAGTAAAATAAATCTCTGTACTTGACTGGTAAATTTGCTACAATGATAAGTCATTGATATTAGATTTTTTTGTGGTGATGGGTCTGTTCTTAAACACAGAAGTTTGATCATCAAGAAGTCTTGGGCAATTAAATACAAAAAATCCAATGGAACATATACAGTAGTAAATTACATTTTCACAAAATGATGCGACTGTAGATGCAGTCCTAAAACCCATCGTATAAGAAAGACATTTGGCGGACAGTATTGTTCTTATCAAAACAGATCATATTTGTTTATGTATATTTTTTTTAAAAATGTTACCTTTTAAGGACTAGCATGTAATGTTTGCTTGTTTGATCATGTGTATTTAATAATATTTCACAAAGATAATTGGTTTGATGTTTATTGTATAATGTTGTATTATACAGCTGTTTTTTTATTTGGTTGAAGAGGTAAATGTACTGGTAACTTTCTGTTTGATGAGTTCTCAGTGCATCATTTTAGCATTATGGAAAAACTGGAACACAAGAAAGAAAACCGAAACACTAAAATGTAACTTGCCATGACAAATCTAATCAACCACATGATTTAAAAATGTGATCTTCCAGAGCTGTATGACATATTGCCTGATTGCAGCACAGGAAGCAACAGCTGTGACATGTTGTATTTAATTATAAGCAAAGAACATAGAAAACCACAAGAAATGGGGGGCTGAAATAGCATTGCTAGTGCTGAGGAAATTAGACACACAGAAGACAAAGTCCCTTTTGCCCCTTGATATACTCCAGCAGACTGACCACTACTGCTTTTTGAATACGCTATATATTAAGTCCAAAATGTTAGAATATTTTAAAGGTCTTTCCAATGTGTTTACCGGTATTTTTCTTTTCTTTTACTTGTTATGTTACGTTACCTACAAGTTAACTCTTAAAAAAAAAAAAAAAAAAAAGCATAATGTTGATGTTTAACAAAAAAAAACTCAGCAGATTCAGTTAAAGGTTACTCCATCAGATCAATCAGCTACATGGAACCGGACAAGCTTAGATGGGCCGCGTGGCTCCTCTCATTTGGAAATGTTCTTATGTTCTTATTAGCTGTTTGTGTTCCATTTTACAACAAACATGGGACATGATTGACACCCTTTTGACTTTCTCTTAAAAAAAAAAAAGAAAAAAGTGAATGAATGACAAACATTTTGTTTAGGTAATCAGTATGGATTTTCAGTATGGAGAATACGCATGAAATTAAAATTGTCTGTGGAAAAAAAGTTTATTTATGTGAGATTGATGTCTTGGATTACCCTTTCTGGTCATACTCAAGATCTACAAACATAATGGTACCTGTGGTGCTTTCATTTTCCACATGGGCATCCAGGAATGTTTTAGATGTGTCTGATGGCATGATAGACAACTCACAGTTCTTGTCCTTTGTATCTGTAAAGAGATGAGCTGGTGTCAGTGTAGAAAACCATCTACCTATTGTAAGCAATGATAAAACATCTTGACACGTGTCACTCGATGCCAGCAGCAATGTTCACAAATTGGAATGCAAACTACACTTCTTAGTTCAATATACAAACTTATTGGATTCCTGTAAATAATTGTAGATAACAAAATAATTCCAGCAATATGACCTGTTTTGCATAGGACTCAATGTACTGTTTTTAAAGAAACATACGTTTTTTCATGTATTTTCATTTTAAAACATGGTATCTGGTACTTCTTTGGGTTAATTGTCTCCGTCATTGAAATGGGCGGAGACAATTACTCCTCCTAGGTGTGACCAAACAAATGCAACACTAACTGAAAGCATACCTTGCAAACAGAGACTTCTTTAACCAAGTATAGTACCAGATCATGCATTAAAATAAAACATAAAAATACATGTTTTAAAACTGGACATTTGAGACATATATAGTGAGAGCACAACAGGTAAGAGTTATGAAATGTTTTGTTAGCTACAATCACCTTAACAAGTGTCTGGCTAATCTAGCTTGCTCACACTTCCTTCAGATGTCCCAGCCCTCTGCAGTCATCTTCCCCTTTCACATATCTGCACAGACACATTTGTAGTTTGACACTTTTCCATTATACATTTGAAAACTATTTCCCATTTGCAATTCATCATACAGATGTGGTCTCTTTACCTGATGCGTTGAAGCAGTAGGCATCATAGAGCTGTGAGAGAATGTCGCCGATGATGATGCCAGTTCTGTTAGCGGCACATTGGAAGTAAGGCTCCTGTCGCAGGATCACTACGCTGTGGTTCTGAATCCAACCATATCTGAAACAATACACCAGGTCCCAGACGATGTCATGTTGAGATAACACTTTAGGACAAGTTTAGATTTTTCAAGTAGCTTCAAGAAACTCACCTGCAGGTCTGAAAGCCGAGGTCAAAGGCCATCTGGATTTGCTCTTTGGTGGCCAGAGTGGTGTTAATGGACATGCAGAGTTCCTCTGCGGAGGAGTATGTGAGGCTGTAGCGCCCATTCTGTTCCACGTGGAACAACCCCCTATAACTGCAGCTCCGCAACACACCTTGGGAGAGAGGGGGGTGGAGAGTGAGAGTATGCCATCTGAACATTTCATAGGGAGGGAATTCAATAAGGGGGTGGAGAGAGCGAGAGTATGCCATCTGAACATTTCATATGGAGGGAATTCAATCCATATATACAGTTTCTATGGCTCAGTATTGTTCACTTCATCACACTTCAGCAAATCCTATTTGACAAACTCCCAACAGGTGAAAAATGTGCGCACTTAGCTATGAGAAAACCATTTTACATTCAGAGAGAGAGAGACCCACTTTTGAACATAGATAATGACAAGATCATTTGACCCACGGTCTCATCTTTTGGGGCACCAATCACAGATGATGGAGGGTGGGGGTTGTGGAGGTTGAGTGTTGATCTGAAGTTTATGCAAGTAAGACCATTTTGGGATATTTAAAAAAAAAAAAAAATCTGCTGGCTTTCTTAGTTTCAGATAGATTTTAGTGACCCAACAACCAACAACCAAATATAATCATAAAAATGTGTATGTTAGTGACATTCCCTGTGACATGAAAACATTTATCACCAGGACCTATTTATTTCTGTGACAGTTTATAAACTACTCAACCTAACAGTCTCGTAATTTAATATGTCACATAAACCCGAGATGAAATTATTTTCCTGTAACGCACTGAAGCCCATCTATTATTCTATAATACATTGTGACAAGAGAGTCAAACAAAGAGCATCTAGACTAATCCACAGGGTTGAATCAGTTTTTTTTACATAAGGAGGTGTGTGTGTGTATGGAATTCATTACCAATCTATGACTAGACAAAATTCTAGGATTAATCAACTACTTGGATATGGACCAGCATTTGATGGGTCAAATGACCTCTTCTTGTTCACTTTTCATATTTCCTTATGTTCTAACAGGACAGTGTTTGAGTCATGGATTTCCCTTGTCTGGGAAGGTCTGTATTTAAGAAGCTCAATCCACTTCCAAAAAAGTAGGAATGACAAGATCAGTATTAGAAACTAGTCATCAGCATGACATTACAGTGATTGATGTCCCCAATAACTTATTTTTGTCATTAAAAGGCTAACATTATTGGTAGCTTAAAAATGGACTCCAAACATTTATATTTCACAGTGTAGAAGTCATACATTAAACAGTCTAAGATTACCCAGTTAAAAATTGGTTAATACTAGAATTATTAGTCTAGAATTATCTGGGAAATCGTAGAAATAATCATATTAACTGTGACAATTATACTAATGAAAGATAAATTATAAGATGATAATGTCATGTGCTCTGGTGTTTTCCACTAAACAAACGCTGGGTGGTTTATCAAAAGCAATAAGAAGTGGCAAGCCTTGTAAACGTGCCAGAACATCTGTCATTTAAAACACATTAAACAGAGAAGCCTTTTGCAAGTTAAAGGCTGCTAGCTGCATCCGTTGATTCATGCTTGATAAAAAGGTGTTACTTCCTATTCTTAGTAACCGTTTCTGGAAATATTGGTAACCACAAGTTTAAGACACATTTATGTAGGTTGCCATGGCTACGTACATTTGCTTGTGATAACAGGTTCCCTTTTATTTCAATTCAAAATGAGTATGAAGTTTACATTTTAAAGGGGATTCTAATTTTACATTGATGAATCAACCTGTATTGATTTTTTATGCTTGTGAATTTAATGCACGATAGGCTAAGCAGCAGTCAGACGCATTTCTGTATTCATGTTTCAGACTCCTCGTCCGACATGATACAGTGTCGGAGCCTTTTCTGACATTTTAACGTCCACATACGTATTTCTTTTACACAAGTCATGTAGACAAATGCTTTGATGAAGTCTTTATCAGTGCCATGAGAAATGTAGAGTTCTAGTATAGAACCAATAGTTTTTGTGTCTTTGAAATAGATCATAACAGTCTTAACCTTCTTTATTTAGTGATTCATTTACATATTACTATGTATCATACAAAAAAACTAATACTATTTTACAACTTACATTGAAATGCACATACATAAATTATTGCAAGGGGAAATAGCATCTGAGTCACTTCAAATGAATTGTCTTATACCTGGCACCTGGTTTAGACAATTCTTAATAACACAGCCCTGTAACTCAGCAAACCTCTTTCCACTGGACGAAGCTATTGAGAGACAATAAATCACCCCTGAGTGTAAATAATGGCTGACAGATTTAAAGAATGGTGGTATTTAAACTTCATTGAAATTGACTTTTCAGAGGTAATCAGCAATAACACTTGAAATGTAATTGTTTATATGCAAGAAAAGTTAAGTTAGTTAGATAAGTTAGCTGTATAAAGAATAGCTCTATATGTTGGTATTAAGTTTAAATGTTCATGTCTCAAAATTATGATTTACATTTTTTGGTAATTTCTTTAAATTCTTCTTTTGTTTTTACCACGGTTTTCTCCCCAATTTGGAATGCCCAATTATTATTTTTATCTCGGTTCACTGCTGCAACCCCCTGGCGAAATGGAGGCTGAAACACACGCCCTACAAAACGTGTTTCTGCCAATCTGTCATTTTTCGCACTGCGGATCCACAGAGAAGCCACCAGACCTATAGTGCCGGAGGACAACACAGATCTGAATGGCTCCACTGCAGACCCGCAGGTGCCCTATCAGCCACAGGGGTCGCTGGTGCGCGGTGAACCGTGGATTGCCCTGCCGACCTAATCCCTCCCTACCCGGGTGGTGCTCGGCCATTTGTGCGCCGTCCCCTAGGAACCCCCGGTCACATTCGGCAATGACATAGCCTGGATTTGAACCTGCAATCTCCAGGCCATATGGCGCATCCTGCACTTCACGAAGAGTGCCTTTACTGGATTCGGCACTCGGGAGCCCCTTTAAGTAAATGCTTTGGTCTGTTCACTACAAAAGATCAACCATCAAATGTTTAGGTACACACTGATTGTGACTGTTCCACCCTCAGGATAGTAAACCATTCACACGATGGAAAAAGAAACGATCCGTGCCCACTTCGATTCCCTAAACAAGTTGAGACTACCTATTTTTCTGATCTTGTTTTGAATGAGCCGAGGTTGATTGGAAGCATTGTCATGCGAATACCCCCTCAATCAACCTGTCAGTCCTGTTAATAAACTACAAAAATTGGCCCTTAAAATAAAGTGTGACCAATTCCCTTTATGTTGCCATCTATTGTCCATCCATAATAAAGGATAAGCTGCACTCTGCCAACTGAACATAATGTGTATAGATTTATTTTTCATTCCATACAGCCCTGTCGTAGAATAATCAAATGCATACTTTTCATTTGATTGAACTTGAGTCCAGTTGGAGTTCAGAAATTATAAAATGACCTGGACTCTCTTATTCCCCAAGCTCAATCCCTGCTACCCTTGCTTGTCTTCCCTCTAGTTGATATTTTCTAAATAGTAATTTAAAGAAATCAGTCATGTCAGACGCCCTGCCGACTGTAGTTTTGTGGAGTATTTGGTTTGTGGTTGTGGCTGCTGAAGCTTCAGTGTCAGAGCAAGGTCACAGTTACTGTGTTCAATAAGAAATCTGAAATGTCATGCATACTATGATAGGTCAACTATTTGACCTATCAAACCTATATATACATCTTTCCTTGAGTGCACATGGCCAAAATCAGAGATAGTAATATACAAACTCCTTAATTAAAATGCGAAAGGTACCAAAGACAGGAGAAAAGAAACACAATGCCACTTTCTATTGTCCATAACTATTAAACCCTCAACAGTGCTTAATTTAGGAATACTAAAATTCAATGACAAATGTTTGAAGACATTAAAAAAGATTTGTAGCCTAAACGTTTGTCATTCATGTATTATGTTTTTCATAATTTCTAAAATGCCACGCTCCTGAGCAACAGCAGGCTGTTTGAAGCAGAAGAGGTGAATGTATACAGCAAACACTCCCCATATCACTGCCTTGATCCACACACTAAATAAACTGCCTGGACTCTGCGGTGGAATAAACCCAGCCCAACCTAAATAAAACCCCTCTGGATATTGTATAACATAAATTCAAAAGGAGACACCCAATCTGTGAGGAAACTAAATGGCTTTTTTCTTTGTGTTGCCAGGCAGGTTAGAACACCTGAGGAAATCTGTGAGGCTGCCTAAAACACCTCACAGCCCCTCACCACGCTTTGAAATAAATAGAAAGAAATGAATTGGGTGCCTTGCTTCAAGTGTTTGTAAGCTTTTCCTTCTGAATTCACTGCCAAAACTTAGTCAAAGAGACCACAGGAATCAGTCAGGCAGCGTGTCCTGAATCACAATGTAGTAACCTACTCAATAGTCTGTGTTGGATACTGTTTATCGCACATTCAGCAAGTGAGAGAAAATCTTTCATTTGATTCTGCAGCAATTAAACAGTGTTTCAGAACACACAGAAACAAATTAACATAACATTTGTAAAAATAAAAAAGTCCATCTTACCTTGAGCTGCTAAAGAACTCTGAAGTGCAATTAATCCACAAGCTAAAAGAAGCAGGTTTTGTGACCAAGGCATTTTTTTTTCTGAGATTAGACAGTGTTTCACCTAGAGTGGAGGAGTCGGCAGTCTGAGTGAGTGTCACTGTGTGTGTATGTGTGTGTGTGTGTGTGTGTGTGTGTAAATTTAAGGTGCTGCTGCCAACTTTGCTGAACTTTTTATATTCTGTGTGAAAGGATTAGCTGGTGACACATGTAAGGGAGGAGGCTGTACAATACGTGCACACCCGCTTCTTCCTGATCTTGATGTAGTCTCCCACTTAGATTAACATTCCCACACAAGAAAAGATTCAGCCAATCTGAAAGGTGCTTTCTCATCTTCCCTATCATCACATCTGGATTAATCACTGAATGTGATCAAACACCTCACCCCTGAGGATCCTGGCAACGAGAAACCCCACCCTTTCAGAAGATCAAGACAAACACCCTATATATATATATATATATATATATATATATATATATATATATATATATATATATATATATATATATACACACACACACACACACACAGAGAGTAAATATGGACTGGAGAGGAGGGCTGTAGTGGAAAATTATTGACCTAAGGGAAGACTATTGTTACCAACAGGGGGCTATAATGCCTTAAGCCCTGGAGGTAACAATAGATTTCCTGGGGGGCATTTAATTTTCCACTATGACCTGAGTCTGCAGTACATCTTTAATATCTGAATCAGTCAAAATACGGAGAGGCAAGGTTGGTTGGATTGTAAATATGACTTTATATACTGTAAAGCCATAAATATTTAAGAACATAAGAAATTCTAGAACAATAAAAGGCCATTCGGGCCCACCAATGCTCGCTCGCTCGCTCAATGCAAGCGTGGTTCTGAATATGCCCTTCTTCAGCTTCCACCCGTGGCCCCTGGTTCTGTTCTCTGTGACCTGTGAAAAATAATTCTCAGCAGTTACTTTGTTAAACCCCTTGACAATTTTAAATACCTCTATTAAGTCACCTCTGGCTCTCCTTCTTTATAGGCTACACAGATTCAGCTCTTTCAGTCAATCTTTATATGACATACCCTTCAATCCTGGACCAGAACTGGACACAATATTCTAGGTGTGGTCGTGCATTGTATAATTTTAATATACCAAGATGGCATTGGATCAATATTGAATGGTAATTATGTCAACATCATACAACTTTAATTATAAAAATATTGAATTTTAAAACAAATCTAGCAAGTTAACATTCAGGTTGTTTCTTTTACATAATATAATGAGCTGCTATTTAGTAACTAATCGATAAATATAAAAACTGCAGGATTGTGGCTCTCAATAATGATCAATAATGAAGTGACTTGGCATATTTATCCACCATTGTTTATTTTGCACATAACGATATACAGTGCCTTGCATAAGTATTCACCCCCCTTGGACTTTTCCACATTTTGTAGTGTTACAACCTGGAATTAAAATTGATTTAATTGGGATTTTTTCACAAAAGTTAATTAAACAAAAAAAAGACATTTGTTGGTTGCATAAGTATTCACCCCGAGTCAATACTTGGTAGAAGCACCTTTGGCAGCAATTACAGCTGTGAGACTTTTTGGGTAAGTCTCTACCAGCTTTGCACATCTGGATCCTGCAATTTTTGCCCATTCTTCTTGGGAAAATTGCTCAAGCTCTGTCAAATTGGGTGGGGACTGTTGGTGAACAGCAATTTTCAAGTCTTGCCACAGATTCTCAATCGGATTGAGGTCTGGGCTTTGACTGGGCCATTCTAAGACATTCAGGTTCTTGTTTTTAAACCACTCCAGTGTAGCTTTGGCTGTGTGTTTAGGGTCATTGTCTTGCTGGAAGGTGAACCTCCGCCCCAATCCCAGGTCTCTTGCGGACTGAAACAGGTTTTCCTCTAGAATTTCCCTGTAATTGGCTCCATCCATCTTGCCCTCAATCCTGACCAGTTTCCCAGTCCACATTTGCTGTGTCTCCCACATGCCTTTTGGCAAAATCCAAACGGGATTTGATATGGTTTTTTTTCAGCAATGGCTTTCTTTTCGCCACTCTTCCATAAAGCCCAGCTTTGTGGAGAGTCCAGGTTATAGTTGTCCCATGGACGGTTTCTCCCATCTCAGCTGTGGATCTCTTCAGCTCCTTCAGAGTTACCATTGGGCTCTTGGTTGCTACTCTGACTAATGCCCTCCTTACCTGGTCACTGAGTTTTGGTGGACGGCCTTCTCTAGGCAGTGTCGCGGTTGTGCCATATTCTTTCCATTTTTTAATAATGGATTTAACGGTGCTCCGGGGGATGTTCAAAGTTTGGGATATTTTTTTATAACCCAACCCTGATTGGTGCTTCTCCAGAACTTTATCCCGGACTTGTTTTGATAGCTCCATGGTCTTCATGATGCTGTTTGTTTAGATATGCTCTCTAACAAACTCTAGGGCCTTCCAGAAACAGGTGTATTTAATCTGAGATCATGTGACACTTTAATTACACACAGGTGGACTCCATTCAACTAATCATGTGACTTCTGAAGGCAATTGGTTGCACCAGAGCTTATTTAGGGGTGTCACAGCAAAGGGGGTGAATACTTATGCAATCAAGACTTTTCAGTTTTTTATTTGTAAATAATTTTGAAAAATATGTAGATTTATTTTCCGCACTTTGACATTATGGACTATTTTGTGTAAATCAGTGACAAAAACCCTAATTAAATCCATTTTAATTCCAGGTTGTAACACTACAAAATGTGGAAAAGTCCAAGGGGGGTGAATACTTATGCAAGGCACTATACCGTGCCTTGAAAAAGTCTTCACACCCTTGAACATTTTTCACATTCTACTGCCTAAAAAATACAATTCAAAATACATTAAAGTAGGAGTTTGTTTCACTGATCTACACAACTTCATCTACACTTTCAACGTTAAATAACAATTATAGAAATATTCAAAAAGTAATTAAAAATAAAAAACCAAAAAGTCTGATGTGCTGAGGCAAAATAAGCTGATCCCTGGAGCCAGCATTACACTTCAGCCATCAACACCAGACAGAAGGATATCTAGTACATCATCATATGGAAGGAAGCGCAAATGGATGGAGACACAGATGGATCACATTAGTTTACTGTAAAGCTACGTCTTAGTTGGTGCTTATCTTGGCGAGAGCCGAGTTTAAATCAGCATGACGTTTTAACATCTACTCTCATGTAATGGAAACCTAGCCAACAGAGAAAAGAAAACAATAGCTCATCATAGTTTATTCTAATAAACATAACTGTTAAAAACTGTCAACATATGTTTAAAAATGTGCTGTATACAACAAAATAATATAGCATTTAGACTTCAAGAACACGTCACTAACATTCTATGCTTACAATATTTTCTAAACAAAGTTGTTACGGCAGGAAAAAGGCAGAAAAAAATCAAGCACATCCTATTAACTTAATTGACTTAAACCAATATATACCGTACAGGTGAAATGAGAGGGAACAGATACTGCTGGTGAAGAGCGAAAATATAAATATGACTTCCAACAAACATTAATAGAGAAAAAAACAAAACCAACAACTGATTTGTTCCCAGAGAAAGGAAGTGGTATCAAAATATGAAACTTTGAAAATATATCTCTTTACTGGCGCTAACATTGTCACAATGCAACAAGCATACGGGCGTACAGTGTCTTCTGGGAATACTGTAGTAGTTTACCTGGTATACGCTGAAAGGTTTCAGCAGAAATGCAGAGGAAAACTACAACTCCTGTAATCCATGCATGTCAACAAACTGGCTTAAATTAACTTTGGTTTAATGGAAATTAAACAGGTCATAGGATTTTCCACACTATTGAGCAGTGACAGTTTATTTTTTGTCTACCGTCCCATGTGTTTTTTTAAATGTTCCTACCACTTAATGGATTTCTTCTTCTGGTCAAAATCTCCTTCCACCACTCATAATCACGTACTCTCAGTAAAGCAGTGATTCAGCAGCAGGCATGAGGATTTTGCGTTGCTTCTCCAAGTAAATCAGGGATCAGACTACATCATCTGCCATTGCTAGTACTGTACTGTGTGTGGTTATAGCAGTTCCTCTGATGAAAAAAACTCTCTGGGCTCCTCCAAATAAAACCTGTGCTCGGATCACGCAATCTGCTACTGCTAATACTGTGGATAATAAAACATAGGAGTCCATAACGATATCCTGTCACAGACTCTAGGTAATTTAAAGTGGGATTCTAACACCTGATGCACAGGAAGTGAACATGCAGGGTTATAGGTCTAAAAAACCATACTGTACTAGAACATGTAAATGTGAATTACAGACAACCTACAGATATAATTATTCTATTGACAGAACAGGGTTAACCCCCCCCCCCCCCCTCCCTCCGTAGTTATGAATGGCGGCACATTATCCATAACTACTGTATAGAACACTCAAATGTTGTATATGTAGTAACACTACAGAATCATGTACCGAAACTATGGGCTATCTATGGGCTATCTTTCCAAAGCTAGAATCAAACTACCAAATAATATGTATATCAAGCTGTTTGTTTTTCAGTTTCTTCCAATAATTTGAAATCTTCCACCATGTTAAAAAAAATAACAGTTAATTAAAGACCGGAGTAAACACTTTGAAAATATGGCCCTATATGCTAACATATGAAGACTGGATCTAAATACAGTCATTGTTAAAATATAAATAAATAAGCCCAAAACTGCCATTTACTTACAAGACAAAACGACTCACACTGCTAGAGAGGTTCATTTTCAAAAAGCACACTTCTTTAATGATGTATTGTAAAATGGCAGCAGTGTTTATATTACAACCCTTTATTTCCTCCTGAATCAACTCACTAAGTAGCTGTCTGTCTATTGTGGCCCTGCCAGTATAGTAAAAAAAACTATATTCCAGTGACTGAGACAAAGCATTTCATACAGTGCTGTTCTTTCATGTAGTAGCTTTTTATTTTGAATAAACCGTGAGAAGGCCAGTCAGTGTGACTTTTGGTCCACCTAACACACTGTAAAGACTAGCTGTGCACTCCAAGCTTTTAAAAAAGGGGAGCCTTTGCCATTGATTTACTCAGACCCATTCATCCCTGTAATAATGTTGCAGAAAACATCTAGCATAGCCACTGACTGCGTATTTGCTTACAGAGACTGCACTGTTACTAAGAGACGATTGTTTAATTTTTTTAAGGAACTTCCAGTGTTTTTCTGTTACTAGGAGATTGTGAAAGGCTGCCTCGTGGAATCACTACACAGAACACTGTCAATGCAGCTGCAATCAGCCAAAACCATGTCCCTTTTAAAAACACATATACCGCCCCTGAAACGGACTGCTATAGAACCGGAAAGGACATCATGTAGCCTGTATTTCATTCAGTGAAAAAGACATATTTGGATGTCAAGGTATAAAACTGCTTCTGTGTGGCCAACATTCATTAAAAACAGCACATTTCATTTTTATAGGGAAACGCAACACTTCCTCAGAAATGACAATTATATATCTGTTGCCAAGTACTGAATGGTGATCAGTTCAATCAAACCGGTATGCCAACATTTACTGCTCAACGGTTTTTATGCATCTGTGGCGTTTTTGTTTGATCTAAATTGTTCTTTGATTAGGAGTCACTGTATAAAACTGCAACCCCCCACAAAGGCTTGAATCATCAGTCACGCCCAAAACAGTATATTTGCTTTTTGTAATTGCTTCACTGTTTGAGGATTGTAAATAGAGAAGTGTCATTTTTAATGAGAATTCAGAAATTTACAAAAATGAATACTTTTTTTTTTTTGAGTATCGTGTAATGGAGGTAACATTTCTATTTTATAAAAGTTACTTTGCAGAAACTGTAAAATTCAAACCCTTTACAGTTATCTCTAAACATAAGGATCTCAGCACTAGGTTCGAATTTTAAGACCAATACCATACCTGAGTGCAGGCAGTGCCATTTTCACTCAACTTGAACAAGCAGGTCACTGTAGTAGTGTCTCACTTGGTAACAGCACAGCTGCGTGGTGTGTAGGGTGAGTCATAAGCCCCTTTCACTGTGACAAACTCTACCCGGGTGGACCCTACCCAGGTCGCGACCCGCTGTCATGCAGGTCGGCTATGTGATTTTATACTGCTTTTGAAGAAGCAGGGTTGACCTTGGATGTCAGAATCAAATACACTGCGCGTATCTATGCCCGGAAGCAGCTTGTTACGGACGCTTCCATCCAAGCTTCCCTGGATTGAATCGTCGGCCCAAATGTTGATTAGAGCAAATGTTTCTTCATCCCTGCTGCAATCTGTCTCATGGTGTGTCTCAAATCAACAAAAATATGACTAAACAGACAGCTTAGCATTGATAGCTCACACATGCACTACTGCTGGATTTTATTTTACCCTTTAATAACGTCAATGAATCGATGCATCATCTTTTTTGAAAAACTATATAATCAATGGTGAAAAATTAGGCATCGCCCCAGCCTTAAATACAGCGATTGTTTTAGATATCAGATATCATTTTTGTAAACACAATCAATATTTTAAGCAGAAAAAGCAACAAGTACTCCTGTCAGGTCAGTTCTTGAAAGGAAAAATGGCGCTGAGGTCTGTGAGTGCTGTAATGCCTTCGGGGGCGGGCTATAATTGTGTCACAAGCTCTGCGAGCATCTGATATATTTATTCAGGTTTTGGATCTTAAAGAGGTTAATACCCATTCGTTAATAGTTACATTTCGTACTTGAAAGGGAGCACACTGATTTCTTACAGTTACGACTTGGCGAGACCTGGCCATCAATATGTAACTACCATTACATTTTTTCAGGAACTGGTTGGTTAGTTACCAATAAACAAACTATGCAATACAAACAATATGTTAAAATGTCAAATTATTAATGTTTATGTATTTTGACTAAGCAAACGCTTTATCATTTGAGGAACAAGGACAGCTCAGCACACTAGTGAGATTTCAGTGTTTTTATCAGCGATTTTGTGTAAAGTTACGTATATATTGTATTTTAATTTTACATTTAGAAATACATTTGTGTTATTTGTTCTGATGCTGTGTGATAACGATTTCTTCACAAAAGATTTGCAACAGGATTACAGAGGATCAGGATGTGAACGCGCATTTCCAAAATCTAGAAGAAAACAGTACGATGATGTTATGAAGATGACAATTCTAAAAAAAAAGAATGTTATTGACATTTATTATAATTTATAAAGACATGATACTGGCTCTTTATGGGTGGAGCACCTCTTGCTGTAAACTGGGGTGGTATAATCCCCATCTCTTGCTGTAAACTGGAGTTGTATAAACCACATCTCTTCCTGTAATCTGTGGTGGTATAATCCCCATCTCTTGCTGTAAACTGGGGTGGTATAAACCGAATCTCTTGCTGTAAACTGGAGTGGTATAAACCGCATCTCTTGCTGTAAACTGGGGTGCTATAATCCCAATATTTTGCTGTAAACTGGGGTGGTATAATCCCCATCTCTTGCTGTAAACTGGAGTGGTATAAACCGCATCTCTTGCTGTAAACTGGAGTGGTATAATCCCAATCTCTTCCTGTAATCTGGGGTGGTATAATCCCCATCTCTTGCTGTAAACTGGGGTGCTATAATCCCAATCTCTTGCTGTAAACTGGGGTGCTATAATCCCAATCTCTTGCTGTAAACTGGAGTGGTATAATCCCCATCTCTTGCTGTAAACTGGGGTGGTATAATCCCCATCTCTTGCTGTAAACTGGAGTGGTATAAACCGCATCTCTTGCTGTAAACTGGGGTGCTATAATCCCAATATTTTGCTGTAAACTGGGGTGGTATAATCCCAATATCTTGCTGTAAATTGGGGTGGTATAAACCGCATCTCTTGCTGTAAACTGGGGTGCTATAATCCCAATATTTTGCTGTAAACTGGGGTGGTATAATCCCAATATCTTGCTGTAAATTGGGGTGGTATAATCCCCATCTCTTGCTGTAAACTGGGGTGGTATAAACCGCATCTCTTGCTGTAAACTGGAGTGGTATAAACCGCATCTCTTGCTGTAAACTGGGGTGCTATAATCCCAATATTTTGCTGTAAACTGGGGTGGTATAATCCCAATCTCTTCCTGTAATCTGGGGTGGTATAATCCCCATCTCTTCCTGTAATCTGGGGTGGTATAATCCCCATCTCTTGCTGTAAACTGGGGTGCTATAATCCCAATCTCTTCCTGTAATCTGGGGTGGTATAATCCCCATCTCTTGCTGTAAACTGGGGTGCTATAATCCCAATCTCTTGCTGTAAACTGGGGTGCTATAATCCCAATCTCTTGCTGTAAACTGGAGTGGTATAATCCCCATCTCTTGCTGTAAACTGGGGGGGGGGTATAATCAGTTTCCCCCTCCTAATAAAGAGCACGAAAACTGAAGCATAACACACAACAA
The DNA here is from genome assembly GCF_902713425.1 of Acipenser ruthenus. Taxonomy (NCBI): domain Eukaryota; kingdom Metazoa; phylum Chordata; class Actinopteri; order Acipenseriformes; family Acipenseridae; genus Acipenser; species Acipenser ruthenus. The sequence goes on from NC_081215.1 coordinate 15,332,700, forward strand.
TGTTGACAGGGTTATCAGGAAGTTAAACTTTATTTAATCTCTTAATTATAATAGATTCATTTTAATAACTTACAAAACAATATTCAGACATGAACCATGTAGGATAATATCCCAGAGCAGGGAAGGAATGCCTTTCCTTCCCTGTAGCGTCAATTTGAACCTCTTGAAGTTAAACAGTTAGAGCTGGAGGTGTGAAAGCTGCATCCCTTATGCAGTACCCCATCCCACCTGTTGGAGAGAGCACCAGCTTTGTGATGCAGTCAAATAAGGAATACCCTTGTGGGACCAGACAAAAACAACACAGTATCCTGATGAATGAGACTGCCAGCAGGCACTGTGATGGAGCAAAGCTGCTGTACCATCACACAAAAGCAAAATAAACAGGAAATAAATGTGAAATTGTGATACATCTTTCTCCTGGATGATTTCCCAGAAAAACGCGTGGTCGTGATGATGCCATTCCCAGCTGGTGAAGCTCAGAATGATAAATAGCTCTGATACAACCAAGACCTTTCAACACATGGGGTGTACAACAAACTAGAAACATGTGTCTAAAACAGAGTTGCAATATACCGTGCTTACTTACTCACGGTCCACAGTAGTTTTTACATGTTCTATCAACTGTGAAAGGGCTCTTCACTGATTCACTGCTCTATATATAGAATTCCAATGGGTAAAATGAGTAAATACAACTGTATAGGAAGCACGCCCAAGGTGGGAAATCAGCCACCTGATATTTTGAAAACAATAATTCAATGGCGATATTTAATTTGTTGCAGTGCATCAAATGTTTGTTTTATGGGAAAGAGCTTTCACGGTTATAAAATGTACTGGTACCCCCTTGGCTCAAAGTTAGTAATTCAGTTTTCAGAGTATAAGTTAATATATTGCAACTATAACTGGGTTCTTAAAATATTGCATGAACGGTTCAAATACAAGTCAAAACAGCACATTTTGGCAAAAATGGCTGATCTCCCATTTTATAGGCACTCATCCTTTCTAAACATATATTTACTGCATGGTCTAGCAGAATCATAACAAGATATTGTCCACCTAGAGCAGAGTTCATTCATTAAAACAGATCTTACAAGTGCACTAAGGGAATGGACATAACACAAAATAAATACATCAAGAATAAGGATGATTTTTGTCCATTCTGTGGTCTTAAAAAACCTTTTGTAACAGACTGCATTCACAACTCCCCTGGTCAGTGTATCATTTAGGTTTTCTTCAGTAATACGGAAAAGATAAAAACAAATGTTGTTTGGGCAAATACCTTAATCACAGAACACTACTGAGAATGTTTGGGGTTATGGATTCTTTCTGATTCAGCCAAGAAATATTCAATGAAGTGTACAATTTTCAGAGGATGCGCTCAACACCGTGAGAAAAGGAACCACATTCACACAGAGAACAGGGGTGTTATATTGTGATGAGAAAGGAGATCGGCCAAATATCACCCAAACAAAATTAAAAACATTTACGAACGACAGGGGGCCATTCAACCCAGTAGGGTCAAGCTACAGATGCCATTTCAAGATTTTCCAAATTTAAGTCTGCCATAACACATTCTATGTATATTAATGTTATGTTAATCTTAATCAAAAAAATAAGAGACACAGGGTGGACCAAAAGTCTTGCAACATTGTCAGTCCCTTTTTTTTCTTTTCAGGTAATATTAGTAGTGCTCAATGCAGACGTGTTCAGATGTGTTTAAAAGAACAAGGACACCAATTTGTGAGGATTTGCTGCACTAAAACGAACAATCTCCATTTTGCACGACTTTTGAGACATCCTGTAAACATCGATAGAGGTGATTATCAAGTCAGTTGGCGACTTTGTGCTGCTGTTGACCATCATAAAGCAATGCAGCTAGCATTCTGGGACTACAGCGTAATATCATTAACCTTATTAAGATGAACACATTCATCAAAAGGACAGTTTACATCAAGATGTTAAGACTGAAAATACCAGAATGCAGGATGTTCAGAGTTTTCAGATTTCACAGGTTTTTCCACAACAGCAGTGCAAAGTGGCCAACCAACTTTATTACATGAAGTAAACTGAGGATGACACATGGTCCTCCTCCCCTCCTCCAGTTCACTTCGTTCTTCTCCAAGCCATTCTGGGAATATTTAGATGAGTGCCATGCGCTGGGGCCTCTCCAGGTTGGCTCTGAACTTGTCCAGGAACTGCGCAGCCAACTGGTCATCTATCAGGCGCCCGTCGCTGGACAGCGTCACCGTCATGAGCTGCTGCTGCCGCAGTGCAGGACTGCCATCAGAGTCCAGGCAGGGAGAGAGCTCGGGCCGTAAGCGCCCCACTGCCAGGATGCAAGCCTGGGGGGGGTTAATCACTGCGCTGAAGCCGCTGATCCCAAACATCCCCAGGTTAGAGATGCTACGAGAGGAAGAGACATGGAGAATACTTGTATATACCACATGTACACAACAGCCATCATTCACAAGATGTCCTGTTATGTTCTTAAAGAGGAAGTAGCAGCTGTCTCCATGTGTTGCAACAACTGTTTAAGTAATGTACCTGTAATTTTTCTATTCATTGTTAACATCCTGACAACTTTTTACACTTATAACTTAAAGTCTGTTTCAAAGCTCTTTTCAAAATGTCAGCTCGAGGGGGGGAGGCGGGGTTGGGGGGCTACTGACTGATCGCAGCTGTGTTTGAAAAAAATCGCTTTTCAATTCAAATTCAAATCGTAGCAGCCTGATCGTTATTGCTTTGTTACCTGTTTGACAATGCGGGCAATTATCCTTACACTATCAGTGGACATTTTGAAAACAGCTTTGAAAACAGTCTTTAAAGTTACGTGTAAAAAGCTGCCAGGATGTTAAATTAATAGAAAAATAACAGGTACGTAATTAAACAGTTGGAGATGTGTAATGCTATATTTTTTGGAACCCCGCTACTTACTCTTTAAGACCTCTAGACAGTTCTTGATCAGTATTATCATGGTTGATTGACTCAAACTGACTTTTATGATAATATAAATTATAATCTTACTGCCAATTAAAAAAAATATATATCATAATAGTATCATTCAAAAATGCAAACAAATACGAATTAACATTTTGTTCAGTTTGCTTCATTAGTTTCTCCAGATTAATAGTGCCAATATAATCAATTATTTTTTAAAATCAGCAACATTTACAGATTTAGGGCCTGGTTCATAACATTTTAAAGACTGATCAAAGGAATAATTTTTCAGGATTGTTAAGAGCCCTGTACACAGCTACCTAATCCTGCTAGGTTTCATAGCCTTTAGAAATATAAATCTGAGGATGGAGAATATGCAGTCTGAGCGCGTTTTCTTTTATTAAGGAGCTACCTAATGGTACAGAAGGGCTGTTTCCATGGAAACATGAACACTGGTCATTGTTGGAGCTGCCTATCTGAGACGAGGCATACCTCATGCTTTATTGACATCATAATTACTATTTAATAAATGTAAAAAAAATCTTATGGAAAAATATGCCCCCATGGTTCAGTAATGGACACTGTCAGGATGATATTAAATCAACAATGCCCCCTCTCTTGGTTTTCAGAGGATGACAAGGCTAATGCATTTATAATGGGCCCTGGATGGTTATGTATAGGAAAAACAACAAAAACTGTTGTATTCTGTGTTTCGTGACTTTCTGATGAGAACAATTGCCTTTATTAGTAAGAAGTAAAAGTGTTTATAGTATTGAATTATTTTCATATAGTTTCTCTTTTAATACAATAATTAGTCATACTCCATCGTTGGATGAATACAATTTGTTGAATGCTTTAGATGGATTTTTATATAATTTGTTGTTTTGATGTCAGTGCATGATATGCTTAATACAAATGCTTTTAATGTTTAATGTGGTAGAGAGATTTATCAAAGTATCAAAACATGAACAAACTCGAAATGATTTCTCCCCTTCGTAAAACAAATTCATGTTGTGCACATTGCTAGAAGCAACAGGAAAGATACAGATCTAGTGAACTCGGCCTGCCTGCAATGAAATGATAAGGACCCCAAAGTGTTCTTAATTTCCTAAAAGTTGAGTACTTACTGCTGTTAATAGAAAATAGGGAGGATGGCACCTGATCGCACTAGTGATCCGATACTAAATCAAAAATAAAATGAGCTTTGAAGATCTGGGTGTCACGTTTCTGTTGATATTTAATATTGTCCTTAAGATCTACAGAGGCTGTGGGAACTGAACAGTACACAGAATTCAGCCAGAATTCACAATCATCCTTACCTGGTGCTGGAACTGATAAAAACAAAGAGAACTAGAACAAATAAAGCATTCCGGGAGTAAAATGATTTGTGAAAGTGACATAAAATGGATGAGAATCACAGAAAAAAGGTACAATGTGGCAGTGAAACGGTTTCTATTTACTGCACAACACCCACAATGGAACTTACGTGAGAGAATCAGCTATGTACTGAATCTGAAAGAAAATGTTGCGTCTTTTTTATGCGGAAACCAAAATATCGCATGATTACAGTTTTGCAGCTTTCGGTCAAAGGCAAAAGAAATGGCTAGCATTACAAAAACATTTCACTTGGTTTGCAAAAGACACCTCCAGTGAACTACGGTATTGGTTAAAATAAGCCTCTCCTCAGCATATTGTTTCTCTCAGCCCAGCTTACCTGAATGAGCCGCCTTGGTATTCCTCTGGTAGCAGCTTTCCGTCCCGAGCTTTCTGGGCCAATGCCTGAGGAGAAAGCACAACAAAAAACAGTTCAGATCCATTTCCAGGCGGCCCTATGTTCTGGGGCTAAAAAGCTGAGTAGAAATCTTCTTCAGGTACAGACTATCCCAGACTAACTGCCCAGCTTAGCTGCACTTGAGTGTACACAAACCTTATACTGTACCTTCTATCTTTTTTTTTTTTTTTTTTTTTTTAATACATTTTGCATTTCCCAATTATTTTACCTCTGCTTTTCAGTATCGCCAGAGCCAATGTGACGCTCCAGCCGTAATCTCAGCATAAATAATGACTACAACAAAATCATGAAAGAAAAAAATCATGGGACTACGGTAGCTGAACTGTACATTTATGGTTTTGTTTTTAGTTTTTCATTATTTGAACAGTGAGTGGTCTTATAGATTTACAGTTCTTTCCTGCAATCATATTTGTTGGGCCTTCAAACCAATGCTGACTACTTGAGACAAAATATGGTCAGAATCCACAGGTTTAGGTTGTTTACCCAGGCATGTGGGTATTGGACCACATTGGAACACCCTGTTGTGTTCTTTTTGAAATTTGAACTTTATAATTTTGGGTCGTTTATTTTTTTTATATTTTAGGGACAACTAAAAGGCTGATGTAGTGATCAGAATGGTTTTGTTTAATATTGTAGAACAGTGGTTTTCAAAATGAACAGTTGCTTTTAAGAAACGTAGAACAAGAACAGCAACAAATACACTTAAGGTTTGTGTATTGCACACGTGCCATTAACAAAATGCCCTGGAAACTTAAAATAAAGAAAATAATTAATGAAGGGCTGTAATGCAGCAAAAAAGCGCAAGAATTAAACAAACAAAAGTGAAAAGGTTACCGTACCAAGCTGGAAAAAGTTATCTTTATGAACTCTAATAAACCAATGTTATCTTTCGCCAGTCAAATCGTCAAGTGCATATTTTCTGCAGTTCTCATCTAACTGTTTGGTTTGCGATGTGAATTCTGATCTTTTAACTGGAAAATGTGTAGATACTAGACTAGACAAACTGAGTCGGAGTCTCCCGCACTCTAGGACTACAGGAGAAGAGATACAAGGTCCATTCCACAGGCTAAACTAGATGTTCAGATTTGTAGGTTTTATAATTTAGATAAATATTGAAAATGTTTTTTTAAAAATCTGAATAATTCACAGAGAGTAGGGTGAATTCAGATGCATTCTGATCATCCACCAAAACATCAGGGCTTTGCTTTTAGAAAATACAGGTCATTTGTTTAAGTAAATACCCTTTATGTATATAATATCAACCTAACGTTAGTAAAGGGATTGTCAGGTTAATAACTAATTAAAAAAAATGAATAAAAAGATTGTATTTGAGGTTAGAAATGTATTTCTATTGGATAAAACCATTAAATATGAACCTCCTACCATACTTTAACATTGTGAACAGCACTATCATACGCATCAGAAACCTGACCAGGTTACAAGAGACTTGCACATCCTGTTCATACATATAGTATTTAAAACTAGAAAGTACCCTGATACCTCTCAAGTTTCAATGACATGACCACGTGTTTGATACTCCACCCATGTGAATTTCTAGATAAACGCAGACAGCCAAGTCTGATTAAGTCACATCTAGACAGGCAGGCAACTTGTTTCTAACTCATTTAGGATATTCTCACCATCTGGATTGTTTATTTAAATTACTCAAAAATGAATAAGCCCATTCTCATAGCATTGTGCAATCACAAAATTGAACTCATGTTGTTAGATTCTCAATTGTACACATTAACCATTTACATTATCAAATGTAGAACCTCAGAGATATGAACACCAAACTTACGAGCTGTCCGGTCAACCCAACACCCCACTTTGAGCTGGATGTATGCAATCACTCCACTATGCGTGTAATGCAACCATGTTATAAGCAGTGTGCTGGTCATGAAGCTGGTCACAGTGACTGTTCAACAAATGTATCCAGACATAGGTAAGGCAGATTTCAAAGCAAGTATGGGCAAATTTACTAGAAACATTTTAGTTTTAAACAAAGCACAACTTTTCTTTTTCCAAGCCAAAGGAGGCTGAATGACTGAGCAAGCTGCATGAATATCAATTTTAACTTAAAATGTAGCCTTTTTCCATTTGTAGTACCGTTTTAAAGAGTTTAGAACCATAACAATACGACTATTGCATTACTGTTCTTGTATTATTCACCATATTGAGGCTGTAGAGAGCAGGGGTTCACATTTATTAAATACAGTTGAAAACTCATTTTCAGACTTATGAACAGTCTCCATCCCCAAGGTGTTCTTAACGGAGGTATATAAAAAAAAAAATTAAAATAGAAAATGGGCTTAAATATTCAGTCTAAACAGTTTATAGGAAGTTTTCCATATTTCAATACACAATGCAGCCAACAAAACAGAAACAAATTAATGTAACTATTGACCTTCAAATGCTTGAATTACATTGACTTCAAGGTTAAGAAGGAGGCATTTCCTTTGTGATTTTGTAAATCACAATCACAGTATTTTGAACCTTACGACACATTCAAATGTGTTGTACTTCTCAGCATTGTTCCCTTGACAGAACCCACGTAAACCCCTGCCCTGTACAAGCTCCCAGACTGACACCTGTCTTGGTGATGTCACTGCATTCTGTGGAACAAGGGAACAGTATGGGAATGCAGCCCTACCCATAGTGTTGGAGCCTTTTGGGATAGGGAGCACCTTCTGACTCACACAGCTCAATTCATTCACAAGGATTTGTTTGTTTTCATACATCTTACATAACCATTGTTTTTCTCTGCACACCCTAAATGCCATCCGGTTTAAGCATGACATTCTTGGTTTGATTGTTTCCTTTACAATTATGTAAACCGGCCCTATAGTAAAGAATCCCTACAGGTTGACGGGTAATGGGTGAGCGTAGGCATTTACAGGCTTCAGGTTTGTTGCTTAACATAATATCACTAAACATGTAAGACCTGCATAGTGAAGTGCATGATAGGTAAGATTAATGGAATTAGTGAAATAGCTGGGACCATTTAAAGACGGGGGGTTCTAAATGAAACATACCGTCTGATTTTAATTGTAAAAGCCATCATATGGTCACATGACTGTGTAACACAGTTTCCAGTTATTGCTAACAAAACGTAAATATTTAATTTACAATCATGGTAGAAAATAAATAAGTCATACAATTGTTTCAATAACCTCAATATGCAAGGTTAGATTCTTCCAGAACACTGAAAACATGCAGTTGCAAGTTGAAATAGTTATTCGATAAGAGCACTTGAAACAGCAGCATCTCACAGGGATACTTAAAGTTTGTAAATGAACCTTATAAGACACACTCCTATGGAATTTTAAAAGCAGAGGATAAAACAAATAGGCTAATACTGAGTAGGATCAATTATACTTTATATATTGCACATTATCAATAGATCAATTAAGCATAAACGGTACACTTATTCTGAAGTCAGACAATCACAATATAAAATCTTTGGTTTTAGATGTATTTTTTCTCAAACCAATACAAGGCTTGATTCTGTTGCTGACAGCTGCAAGAAAAACTGGAGTTCGTAGTAATGCAGGTTGCGTTTTATGATACACATGTTAACTGCACACCTCGTATACGACTGCATCCTGTGCACAGCACGCCACAATGCTTCTAACATTTGTAAAGGGGTGCACTTAATATGCCAAAAGCTACAGTATGGCTTTTAGTGACTTCATGCTATCCATGAAGCTGGTATAAAACCCTTATGAAGTCCTGTTTGCTTTGGCTTTCACCTTGGTTTATGGATTGGTTTGATTTGTGAATTTAACTGCGGGGGGGGGGGGGGGGGGGGTAAATTCAGTGATAACCACATGTAGTTGTGGCAAACTAGGGTAATCCAGCCATGGCTTCTCCTAGCAGGGTGAAGGTAGATCAAACCACTTTCTCATCGTTTAGTTTCAGATTTAAAATTATTATTTATATCCAGGCTGGATGCTGAAGAAACAGAATTAGAAACCATGAATAAGGCAAGACTTCAGAACTTGCTCAATGCAAAGCTAATGGAAAGGACAACCACATACATAATTTAGGGCTATCATTAGAATGTGGTTTGTATCATTGGAATGGCCAAAGGTTAACACAATGAGGCAATGAAAAGCTACATTTTACCAGGACTTAAGTAAGACATTCAAAGCATACAGCTGTGTACCAAACATTAAGACAGTAACTCAAAGTGTATTGCCCCAATGCAGCTGTAGCAAAAGGCAATATAAGAACATAAAAAATGTAGAATTAAAATGGAGGCCATTCAGCCCACCTATGCTCATCTGGTTCCTAACATTGATCTCAGAACTTAAGTTGCTAAGTTGGGTCTTAAAGAATCCAAGTGCTTCTGCTTCAACAGCATGACTAGTTAGCCCATTCCATGCCCTCAACACTCTCTGTGTGAAGAAGTGTCTCCTTCCCTCTGTTCTAAGTCTATCTCCACTTAACTACCAACTGTTTCCTCTGAAGCTGGTTTGTGTATCAATATGGAAGTCATAGCAGGAATACATGGCTAGACACTGAGAAACCGTGCAGAGAGTCAGGAAAAGGTTATTTTTTTTATTGAATCAACCTTGACCTAGAGAATCACAATACAGATGTACAGAAGTATGAAGGTGATACATCGACGAGTTAGGTCTTTATCATCCCCGAAACCAAAAAATGACATGCACCCATTTGGCGGCTATATTAGGTTACAGGTTAAAGTGAAGGTTGATCTTAGAATTTACCCATAACACTAAAAACATTAAGCTGCCAGCTTAAATGGTTCATTTAACAGTAGTACGTGGCAAAGTCATACAAACTCCCTTAATGGGGATGCTTGATAATCAAAGTTGGGGGTATTATTAAAGGCTAGTAAGCACCGTCAATTACCAAAGGTTCTGTTCCATGTTTCAATACAAAGTAGGGAGTAAATCACAACATTGACTTTAGTATTATATTTTAAGTGCTTCAAATGCCACGTATATACACACACACACACACACACACACACACACACACACACACACACCCCAAATGAAAGATGTATTCTAAAAGAGAGATTTATTCTATTGAAAAGGAGTTCTGTGACTCTCTCATTTACGAAACCGATTTTAATGTTGTTCTTATTTGATCTGGATATTTGTGTTACACACTGTTTGGAGAGGAATGAATGCAACTTGACAGAATACCATACTGATATAAAAGCACGTGCAATGTCAAGTCCCTGGTCAATACCATCCTTTAATAATATAAAGAGAAGATTAGATGAATAAAGACTGTGTTTGACCAGGGGCTTGGATTCATCCATTTCTCATAAAGCTTTCAAGCAGTGATCTTTGGCCCACTTAACACCGAAATTACCCTTGAATAATTCTTTCCTTTAGTCTTTAACATTCATTATGTGGTCCTTGACCAGAATTGTCTTCTTTGAAATGTGTTATAACAGATATGTTGCAGCTTGTTAATAATATCTGTTAAACATTCAAGATTCAAACATATGTAAGGCACAAAGACTCGTAATACTTACCTTTTGAAATGTTAGTGTTTTTGGTCAATAACCACACAGCAATAAAAAAAAACTCAATAACTCTGAGAGTAAATGGGATTGTGCTGTTGAGCCACACACCAGGAGCACTTTGAGCCTGTAATCAAGTATGCTGTCAGCAGTATATTAAACTAAGCTACTCTGGATCAGCTCCAAGGGGATGTAATTATTTTTTAAATGATTCAGCTCTGGATGCAGTGTCTGGATGTGCCTGCCGCAGCACGTCTTGGAGACAATAATACTCTCAACCGTTTATCTCTTGAAGACAAAGAATATGGAATATGTTTCAAAGAACATGGAAAATCTTTGCACATGCAACCATATCTCACAGAAAGAACAACCCACAAACAGCTGCTGTGGTAGTGCATTTAGAAGATTCACCCACACCAATCTGGGCTGTAATACAAGTGAATGAGGTGTATGTAGCACTGATGACAAAAAGCACCATGTTGAAAATGCTCCTTCATTTTACTGCAATTCTTCCAATATTATGCACACTTAGATATTTTAGCAGCATTGCAGCACGTTATACACAGGATGTGCGTTATATATACGAGATGTGCTGTGTACCCGAGTGCAGTTTACATGTGTATCACAACCTACATGAACACTAACCTGTTTTTCTTGTAGCTGTTGGCAAAAGCACATTTTACAATTGAGCCTTTATTTATGTTTAAGAAAAAAATAAAATAATTAAAAACCAAAGATTTTATATTGGGATTGTTTGACTTTATAACCAGTGCACAGTTTATGCTTGATTGGTACATATATTATAGTATATATAAATACAGTTTAAAGTATGATTGATCCAACCAAGTATTATTCTGTGCATTACCCCTACAACAGAGCTTTACAAGGGGTGTTAAATGAAACTGCTCCGGTCATACTCAATGCACACAGCTTTATGTTAAACACAGTACAAGGGCCCTTTACTGTTGTAAATATTTCCCAAGTTTTTATGTGCAAGACAAACAGCGAAATAACCAGGTAGCACTGCATATCCCAGTTCACGGTATGTGCTTAATGAAAATAAACGTAATTAGAGTAAAAGAAATATGAAAACGCAAAATGGTAATCATACAAAATAATGTCTTATTACAGCACAGTTATCATAACCCTGGTTCCCTGCTTCGCACAGCACATAAGGCTAGGGTGGGACTTAATCAGAACCTAGGTTAAAATATAATTATACGCTTAATATTAAAGCGAAATTATTATCCTCTCTGTAGTCTTGACTGAAAAGTCAGAGCTCACTCTTTTCTCAGGCAGGCTGAAAGGAAAATGGTGCTGATTCCCTTGCAATGGTCACGGATATCTCCTGGGGGCGGAGACAACGCCGACACACACGGGGCTCTAAAAGAAGCAGCTTTGATACAAGTACTCGGGTAACATTTTCAACCACTGCATTTCAACCTTTTCAGAATTTGCAAATAGCTTACTAGATAGTGCTGGTAGTTTGCAAAAAGGTGTAATAACCATCACTGTATGGCATTTAACAAATTAGATGCTGTTGAATTGAGTGATAATCTATACTGTGCCTAAGGGTGAAATAAACAAACTATCATACAGCTAAACCCAACCATGCCATATAAATCAGCTGCATCAATGTATGGTTGTAAACGAATGTGCATCATGAAAGTTTAGGCCATGACCATTTTCACTGTACCGTCCAAATAAGCCAATACAGCCAAGGACAATCTGATAGATTTGCTGTATGATTAATTTTAACAGCTCAGTAAGTTGTTGATACTGTGTCTCCCTGAGCTGTATCTAAGAAGATGTAGGTAATTAAATGTAGATTATAAAACATATAATAATGTGCACAATAATTAGTGGAAAACGTGAGTTTGTGAAATCTCATGTCTCACCCCACTCCACTTCGGCAGAGTCCAGTCTTACCCTGGCATTAGCTGCAATCTCTTGCACCCCTTTGGTGGCGGCGTCCCGTATGATGGGCGTGAGCAGACCCTTCTCGGTTGCCACGGCGATGGAGATGTGGATTGAGCCCAATGACTGTGGCCCCTCCCCGCTCCAAGTCACATTCACCTCCGGCATTTCCTGTAAGAGTGGAGAGATTGAGAGAGGTGCGGCACAAACCACTGAGATTCTTTCATTCTAAAGCAATGCACATGACATTAAAGAATTATTTTTATTATTTTTTCATTGGCTAAAATGCATTAAAAAATTAAGATATGAAGCTAACATGTGGGCAATGTGGTTACTAAAACAAAGCCATAATAAGCCAGTTGGCCCTAGTGTCTGTATTTCTTCTTGTATAGCTGACCCATTTTTTTTCTCAACTCTGAATGCACACCTGTGGTTATTCTGTTTTTAAAGTTCAGGGACCATACCATCAACTGGACAATGATCAGTTGTAATGAACCAGGCTAGTTTATTTTGGGGCATTGCATTTCATAGTTATTTAAATATGAAAGGAAAAACGGTTGTGTTTAGTGTTACCATACTATATTAAATAAAAACACATAAAATACAAAATAAACTAATCATGTTTGAGTTAAAACACACTTTAGAACCATGTTTCACACAGTAAAATACACCCTATTTGTGTATATTATGGGTAGAGTGTAAAAACACAATTGTCAACTTATTTTTATTGAACCCCAAGTGATCCCCTGAGAAAGTAAACTTTAATAAGAGCACCATGAACTTCCAGCCTCCTATTTTAATCCAGTAAACAGATAATGTTGTCTAAGCCTTGTCACAACAAGGCTTAGACAACCCCCCTTAATTTTCAACTGTGTCCTCTGGTTTCTGTACTGCACTTAGGTTAAGGATCAACTACGTCAAGTCCTTTTAAGATTTAAAAGCCTTAAAATCATGCCCCCCCCCTAATTATTCTTTGTTCTAGGCTAAACAGATTCAGTTATTTCCAAGCTCATTCATTTAAACCATGGGATTACTCTGGTTGCTCTTCGTTGAACGATCCAGGGTCACAATGTCCCTTTGGTGCTGTGGTGACCAGAATTGGTCACAGTACTCTAAGTGCGGTCTCACCAGCACATTATACATCCTCATCAAAACCTCCTTGAATTTGTACTCTACACTTTTACAGTGTATATACTGTGTACTGTTATGGCCTGCCACTTCGTGTAAACCTCATTGAACATACTAATGACAACAGAGGAATGCAGACATGCCAAACAGTGCTTTAAGAAACAAGGGAGATCATGCTGCTGGCAACGATTTTTCACAAATCAATCAAGACAGAGGATGTCCCAGCTGACTGGCGTATTGTAAATGTAATACCCATAAAAAGGGAGAGAAGGCAGAACCAGTAAACTACAGACCCATCAGTCTGACCTTCATAGCACGTAAAACCAATCATAAAAGAGGGAAACTCGAGTATCTACACAGCAATGTCATCATAGAAGACAGTCAACACAGATTCAGAAAAGGGCGCTCCTTAGACTTCTTCGAAGAAGTCACTGCAACGATAGACACAAAAAAGGCATATGACATCATATACGTTGACTTCCACATGAAAGAATAATTCTGAAGCTGTAATCTGTGGGAAAATAAAGTAGTACATGCAAGTGGATATGAAGCTTGCTTAAAACACAGAAAGCAGAGAGTACTTCTAAGAGGGGAAGCCTCTCACTGGGGAAGTGTACTCAGTGGGGTGCCGCAGGGCCCTCGTGTTTCTTATCTACAATTACCAAACTTATCAAATTGCAAACAACCATGTTCAAAACTGGACAAAAAGTGGCAAATGAAATTCAATGTCAACAAATGTAAAGTGTTACATGCCAGTCAAAAAATGTAAGATACAAATACCAAGAGAAAGAGAGCTGCTTTTGTAATAGACTCATCACTGACAGCAACCACACAGTGCGGGGAAGCAATCGAAAAGGCAAATGCTTGGGCATCTACTCAAAAGTGTGGAGTACAAATCCAAGTATCAATCAATAGCAATCTTTATTATTTATATAGCACCTTTCACGATAAATTGCCCCAAAGCGCTTTACATAGATAAAACATTGATAAACATTGAAAGAAGTAACAATAAGCAATACAAGCGAGCAATAAAATAATAGAAGTAAGTAGCAGTAAGTAGATGAGATCGCACTTGGAATATTGTGTCCAGTTCTGGTCACCACAACACAAAAGGGACATTGCGGCCATGGAGAGTCCAAAGAAGAGCATCCAGACTAATCCCAGGACTTAAAAGGACTGAAGAAAAGAGGGAAAGAACTGAATCTATTTTGCCTAAAACAAAGAATCAGGGGGGACATGATTGAAGTCTTTAAATCATTCTTTATGCTCTTATTTTCCCCATGCCTGCTTGTTGGGATCAGGGATTCCATCTAATACGCTGTTTGATGGACTGACATTTGTTGTAGTTACATAAAGAACATCTTGGCTGCAAAAATACAGAGAGCTATGATATTAAAAGATTGTGATGATTCTTCCGGAAATAGACTACTCCTTAGCCTGTGGTAATGCAGCCTGCCATACCAAGCTATCAAATACAGTAAGAAATGGTCTGCTTCAATCATCCTTCAGTTGGACAAGAACTGCTGGACTGAAAAAAAAAAAAGTCAAGTCTGGATTTTGAACCAGGAAACAAAAACCGAATGAACGAAATCTGTGTCTATTTATATTAGTGTTATTATTATAAAATCATTTGAACAACCTATACCTCACCAGTATAAGCTACATATTTGTTTGGACTCTTTTGTAGCACTGAAATATAACCATTACCAAATGGTATATATCTCCAAAAGCCCAAATTACCTCAGCACTAATATCAAAGCTGCTCCATTAAAGAGTAAGTAGCAGGATACCAATAAATAGAGCGTTATACGACCTCACGTGTTGCTACAACTGTTTAAATAACATACATGTCATTTTTCTTTTCATTGTTATCATCCTGACAACTTTTTACACTTATAATTTTAAAGTCCGTTTCAAAGCTCTTTTCAAAGTTGCCTCTCTAGTGCACTGGGGTTTGAGATCTGTCCTTTAAATCACTGCAGGAAGAGCCATTTAAAAAAAAAAAAAAACCCTCTAGTTTTCTGTTCCGTACCACATCACGGATAGGTATGTCTGTGTTACCTGTTTGACAATGTGGGCAATAATCATTGCACTAGAGCAGATTATTATTTGGTCACCAGACCTGGATATAAATAAACCTTTTTCCAAACTGGATTACAAACCTATCTGTCTACTTAATTACGCACTGCATCACTGCTGCACCTGTACCCAATCAACCACTTTGTCACAAACATACAATATTTATTTTTGATAGAAATGAGTGACAAATCCTACAAAACATGAGCCTGCTTCAATCCAGGATCTCATTTAGTTGAACGATTGCACTTTTGAGGATATCAGAATCATACATCTTTTAGTATTTGCTTCAAGAGGTATTTGTAGATTTGTAATGATTTGTTATCTGAAAAAAAAAAATCTAATTAAATGTCACAAGATACACCCTATTGAGTCATACATCTTTTATAGACAATGTGTTTGAAAGAGCACATTCCCTTGCATCGGCACGTTTGGGCGATTTCTCGAAATATGGATTATTAAATCATGTTACTACGTACCTTCCTTTCAATTTAATTAGCACATAAAAACTGATCAGCGTCTGCGTTTGATCACTAGGATGAAACAAAGCAAGCTTTCTCCACCCTCCCTTAATATGGGCATGGTGAACTTTAGAATGATACCTATTCCTGTTCTCTCTATTCCAGCCTGCATGAGAGGCTGGGTTATTTGATTGCATTGCGTTATAAAAAATGTGTGCGCTCATCACAGGTCACAGTGAAGCCCTTTGCGAGCTGCTATTCAGGGGCAGCCTTGAAACAAGCACATTCATACACATGCTACTAGTATACACACTGCTTAATGTTGTTGCTTATGTTAAAATGAAAAAAAAACATGAAAGCAAAGATTCTAAACCATTTCAGTAGGCGGGTGAATTAACAAAGACAAAATATATACAGTACTGCAAAAAGTAGACTACCTTGATAGTATATTGTTTTTAATAAATTTAAATTAATATTAAAGCTATGAGCCAACAATTTCTTGGTGAAATGACAGTCTGGTGAAAAGCGAGTCTGCAGTCCTGTATGTCGATGTGTCGGTGTGTGTAAGGGTGAAAAGCAAGTCTGCAGTCCTGTGTGTGTGTGTGTATAAGGGTGAAAAGCGAGTCTGCAGTCCTGTGTGTCGGTGTGTGTGTGTAAGGGTGAAAAGCAAGTCTGCAGTCCTGTGTGTCGGTGTGTGTGTGTAAGGGTGGAAAGCAAGTCTGCAGTCCTGTGTGTGTGTGTGTGTGTGTGTATAAGGGTGAAAAGCGAGTCTGCAGTCCTGTGTGTGTGTGTCGATGTGTGTGTGTGTGTGTAAGGGTGAAAAGCAAGTCTGCAGTCCTGTGTGTGTGTGTGTGTGTGTGTGTGTGTGTGTGTGTATAAGGGTGAAAAGCGAGTCTGCAGTCCTGTGTGTGTGTGTCGATGTGTGTGTGTGTGTGTGTGTAAGGGTGAAAAGCAAGTCTGCAGTCCTGTGTGTCGGTGTGTGTGTGTAAGGGTGGAAAGCAAGTCTGCAGTCCTGTGTGTGTGTGTGTGTGTGTGTGTGTGTATAAGGGTGAAAAGCGAGTCTGCAGTCCTGTGTGTGTGTCGATGTGTGTGTGTGTGTGTAAGGGTGAAAAGCAAGTCTGCAGTCCTGTGTGTGTGTCGATGTGTGTGTGTGTGTATAAGGGTGAAAAGCGAGTCTGCAGTCCTGTGTGTGTGTCGATGTGTGTGTGTGTGTGTAAGGGTGAAAAGCGAGTCTGCAGTCCTGTGTGTGTGTCGATGTGTGTGTGTGTGTGTAAGGGTGAAAAGCAAGTCTGCAGTCCTGTGTGTGTGTGTGTCGGTGTGTGTGTGTGTAAGGGTGAAAAGCAAGTCTGCAGTCCTGTGTGTGTGTGTGTGTGTGTGTGTGTGTGTATAAGGGTGAAAAGCGAGTCTGCAGTCCTGTGTGTGTGTGTCGATGTGTGTGTGTGTGTATAAGGGTGAAAAGCGAGTCTGCAGTCCTGTGTGTGTGTGTCGATGTGTGTGTGTGTGTGTAAGGGTGAAAAGCAAGTCTGCAGTCCTGTGTGTGTGTGTGTCGGTGTGTGTGTGTGTAAGGGTGAAAAGCAAGTCTGCAGTCCTGTGTGTGTGTGTGTGTGTGTGTGTGTGTATGTATAAGGGTGAAAAGCGAGTCTGCAGTCCTGTGTGTGTGTCGATGTGTGTGTGTGTGTGTAAGGGTGAAAAGCAAGTCTGCAGTCCTGTGTGTGTGTCGATGTGTGTGTGTGTGTGTGTAAGGGTGAAAAGCGAGTCTGCAGTCCTGTGTGTGTGTCGATGTGTGTGTGTGTGTGTAAGGGTGAAAAGCAAGTCTGCAGTCCTGTGTGTGTGTCGATGTGTGTGTGTGTGTGTGTAAGGGTGAAAAGCGAGTCTGCAGTCCTGTGTGTGTGTCGATGTGTGTGTGTGTGTGTAAGGGTGAAAAGCGAGTCTGCAGTCCTGTGTGTGTGTCGATGTGTGTGTGTGTGTGTAAGGGTGAAAAGCAAGTCTGCAGTCCTGTGTGTGTGTGTGTCGGTGTGTGTGTGTGTAAGGGTGAAAAGCAAGTCTGCAGTCCTGTGTGTGTGTGTGTGTGTATAAGGGTGAAAAGCAAGTCTGCAGTCCTGTGTGTGTGTGTGTGTGTGTGTGTGTGTGTGTGTGTATAAGGGTGAAAAGCAAGTCTGCAGTCCTGTGTGTGTCGGTGTGTGTAAGGGTGAAAAGCGAGTCTGCAGTCCTGTGTGTGTGTGTCGGTGTGTGTGTGTGTAAGGGTGAAAAGCAAGTCTGCAGTCCTGTGTGTGTCGGTGTGTGTAAGGGTGAAAAGCGAGTCTGCAGTCCTCTGTGTGTGTGTGTCTGTCGGTGTGCGTGTAAGGGTGAAAAGCGAGCCTCAGCCGTAAGGTTTCGTTACAACACATAACCTGCTAGAGCTGTAATTACAAAATCTGAGACATCAGTACAGATAACCCTCCTAATTTATTGGTCGTCTTTCCCGTCTACCTCCAAACATAATTACACGATTGAGTAGGATGCTTTTCAGAAACCAGCCGTCCTTCTCCCCACTGGCTCATCCAATTGTCTATATGAATAAAATAAATCACATTTACCACAATCATCATTACAGAAGCCAAGGAAATGTTCTTTTACGGATGATTAACCACACCATAAATGTTGTGATTAATATGAAGTGTCACAAGATGCCAGTGTCTAATCCGATTAGGATCAACACACAGCTTCATATTACAATGGAAACTGGCAATTTCGACAGCACTAATCCTGGGAAAGTCTGCATCTTCTTAATGGAAACTTCCTTTTGAATAAAGTCACATTACACACTGCTGATTGCATCTTTTTGAGCTTGTATTATATGGGAGAAATATTTTGTCATCTAGTGGATTTGAACTCCGGTTTCTGGAACAAAAAATTACAAAGGTGACTAGGTTTAATAGTTTAAATTGCAATTTGAATGTCCACATATTGTTCACATTAATATACTGTAATACTGTAAAACAAAATGTAGTCTTTGAAAAACAAGTGCATCTTTTCTAAGTAAGCAGTACAGTAATTGCATGTTTTTTTAGAGCCGGTCAGCTCGAATGGAGCTCAGACAGCATCTTTCAACAACAACAAACCGAGACACGGACATTTCAGTAGTCCTGCTCCATAGATGCCTGGTACTGTTTAGATAAACTATAAGCAGCTCTGACAAATTTTATTTAATAACGTTTTTTCCCCTCGAATTATGTTTGTGATCCTTTATGAACATTTTTGGGACTATTTTCCTAAAAGCGGAAGGGTACCTGACAAATCATTATAAGTGCAAGGTAAATTTAGGTTTTAAAGTAAAAAAAAAAACAAAAAAAAAAACATATAAATCATTTTCCAATAGCGATAGTGCCCTCTCGAAGGCTCTACTGTGACTTCCATTAGCGCACATGCCTTCGGCTCAATTTTTAACTCTAAACCAATACAATTTTTTTTAAGTCTATCACTACTATATTATAGTAGTAGTGTGTAAGTATTGAAATTCTTTTCAACAGAGATCAATGCTATGAGCTTAGAGACAACAATCAAATGATTTTATGATTGAGCTACATAGACCGTTCTGCTGGAGGTGTGGCTATCTCAACTGTATTTGTAATTTATATTTATAAAGTAAAAGTACAAACAGATTAAAATGTTTACTCAGGGAATAAATTACTCAGGAAAGTCTGTTGTGAAATGCCTGAAAATGTACTATTAACCACTTCAACACCATGCACGTACGTCAAATGAAAACCCACTTACAGTACCATGCCGTACCTGCGTACGTCAAGTTTCTCATTCTATTCTATGATCGGTTTCTCAGTCTAGCGTTTCAGGTTTCATTCTAAGGAAGTGTTAGTACTGTGGAATGTGCAATGAAAGTCGGGGGAGGGTCAGGTGACATTTTTATCTAATTGCGTGTCATGTAGCGATTGCAATCTAACTGTGGGCATTTAGAAGACAGATATATTGCAGGAAGCCATTCAACTTTTACATGTATATATATAGTGTTATAAATCATTATTTTTTGTTTTACTATTAGTTTTACTTGTTTAATTGTAGTTTATATAGTTTTTAGCGAAAGCTAAACATGGCAACGTACGTGGTCTTTCTATAAATAGCAATGGGAGTGAAGTTGGTTCAGAGGATTACGATACCAGAGACAGTGATGCTCACTTATCACTCAGCGATGATGATGAAGAGGATGTGGAGCCAAGAACAGTACAAAGCGCATGCAGCTACTTTACATGTAAGCCAGCTGCAAACGGGAAGCTGTTTGGTTTGAAATGGCAGTGCTGTGATGAAATACTATCAAAACACAGCACTGGGTACAGGCAGTGTGGCAGCCAGATCCATCACAATTCCGTTAAAAAGGTACAGGGTCTGCTATGAAAATGAAAACAAAAGAAAAGACACAAGAAAAATGTGCAGCGGTTGCAACGGCAACCCTGGGTTCTGTTGTATTGAACATTTCAATAAATGGCACAGAGCAAGTCGATAATCACACATGTTTTGATGTTGTTTGATTTTTATTTGATAATTACTGTTTACTGATTATTATTGTTATTATCGTTATTATCAGCGCTTTTGTTTTCATTGTTAAAAAAAATAAATAAAAAAATAAGTGTTTTTCTCTCTATATTGAATATGGGGATGTATTACACAGGAGCATAAAGGGTTAATGAAAAAACACAGTTTAGGTCATTTATTTGTGTTTCATTCATCATATGTTTACATTTTATAGCAATTACAGGTTTGAAAACATTACTATTATTATTTTCAAAATCTGGTACCTGGGAAGGGGTTTCATTTTTACATCTGGAGTTGAAGTGGTTAACAACTGTGATGATGCACTGCTGACCTTTCCCAGGTTGAGATTACTAGTGAGTTTCATTGGCCTATTTGTTATTTTTGTGAGATAGAATTCCTTAAAACAAGATTTGCAACACAATTACAGAAGATCAGAAAGTCTTGTTTTTGTCTCAGTAAGATGATGATTCTTCAATTTGTCCATGGAATAAATGTAACAAATACTGTACTGGTATTACTTACCTTTAATGTAATAGCAGCTGCCTTGATAATGAAATCATTGACAGACACCTTGATCGCATCTGTAAATCAAGGAAGAGGTGCAAGTTACAATGGCAGGCCCGCAAGACGGCCTTTGATTTGCAGTGCACAAGCTGCCTGAATTCAGGCAAGAATGGGATTCCAGTTGATCAATCTGAGAAATCAATAATAATGGGTCTGCTGACAGCCAGCTCTTCTGGCAGTATGTCCTCTACACGACTATACAGGGATATTTCCAGGAGGGGATTACTGTTCAGAGCAGGAGATGGCCTCTGCTCCACTTTCCATTTTCTTTCTGAAGAGCAAGGGGGCAAAAGGTTAAGAATACATTTATCTACACGGCTCAGGAAAAGGGCACTGCTGCATAATCCCTCCAGGGAGTGTGGGTTTTAGGTGGGAAATCTCACCGCTGACATTTGTACATGCTGTGTTCTATAGCAGCTCTAACAGGAGGTAGAGGGAGGAGGACTCTGTCAAAGGGCTGCAGGCTGCCCAGACAGTTTAATGATTGGTTCCTGTCAGAGCACTTCAAGCCCTGATTGGGGCAAATGTCAGCCCTTTTGTTGGCCCCTCCAATATGACCTCTTCATTTTATTTCCTTGTTCGAATGAAAGGAGATTTCTTTATTACCAAAGAGGGTTTGTTTATCCTGGCATGCCAAGGGCCCTATCCTAGGCTTCCAGGACAAAAAGCTGTTAGATTTTGTACTTCTCCCTGCAGCTGTTTGATCACCATCAAATTCACAGGCTTCACATCATTTAAGCAGAATTTTCCACAAAGTTTGACACAGTTGTGAGATCAGTCAACTGCTAGGAACCGGATGAGCTGTGATGGGCTGAATGGTGTCCTTTCGTTCCTACATGTTCTTACATTGTTATGTTTTCTTATGTACTGACTGAGGGAGACTTGGACTGTTTCAGTTAGGAATAGTATATGCTGTGTCCTATTCTTATAAGTGATATTTCTGTAACTGCTTAGTGGCTAATGTTTCTCGAGCAGTGCTGCCATTGTTAAGATAACAACGGTCCCCATAGTTTCTTTGCCACAAGCACATACAAGCTTAAAAAAAAAAAAAAAAGATTTACTATGTTAAAATGCAACACCAATCAACAGCATTGACTGCAGTATTTGATGCAGTTACTAAAAGTCTGACCAGTTGGTGACAACCCTTTGCTTTGACAATCTGGGGTCTATGCTATATGCTCCATCTAGAGTAGTTTGTTTTGTGACCAGTATGCAAGAATACGTGATCAGTGGACCTGGGTTAGATATTTAGTTTCCTGCCAATTCCCATGTGCAGAATGTCAGCTAGGAGTGCTGATTGGTGAGCTCCCAGCTGACATTCCTAAGGTTACTCTGAGCTTAATAGTGACAGGTAGCTCAGAGAAGCTAGGAAAGTTGGTAGCCAGAAAGAAGGCTTTCCGGCTAAGGTCTGATACAAGCCTCTTATAGTTTTGATACAACCCCCATTTCAAGTGTTTAATTGTAAAAACATGTTGTTTTACTATTAAACATTGGTATAGCCAGGCGTGATGCCCCCACCTTTAGCAAGATCCATTCGCAGCTGCTGCACAGCCCCAAGGTCACAGTCGATAGAGGCGTAGGAGTGGGGGATGGTGGTCTTGGACTCTGTCAGTCTCTTGGCAATCACACGCCGCACGTTACTTGAGGGGAACTCTGTGAACAAGCCCTGTGGAGCAAACACACACAATGCACAACAATGCAGCAGGTTTATAATAGGGCAGGACACCATCAAATGCAATACCATTTTGATATGTATAGCGTGGTACATTAAACAAACATATAAGGCTTCCTTTATACACAATCTCTTTAAGACAGAATGCGCATGCGTCACAGGCAAGGCTCCATTTTGAATGTAGAAGTGGCGATCATGTTGAGCGGCAGTAGCACAGAGCAAGAAAAAAGAAGCTCAAGTCAGAACAGCAGGTAGGAGCTCACTCTCTGACAGGAAGGTAAACTACGCTTCACGACACAGGAGATTGCTATATTAATACCTGTTAACATTCATTCATCCACTACTTCTGGCCCTGGCTATTAGCTGTGCCCTACATGTTGTTTCATAATGTGTGGTTTATGTATTCTCTCCCAATGGCCTGTCCTTGTATGTGCTGACTAAGTCTACACGATCTATGTACCATACTTTTGTTTCAATAAACCAATTTAGCCTAACTACGATGTTTCTTTTGTAATGTATTACTGAAAATAATATTACATACCTGATATACCCTTCCTCTCAATTGGGTGAAATGATAGTACTGTAATAGCAAGCATATCATCCATGATTATTCGGGGTCTACTTTAATCGTGGCGAATTTACATATTTTTCCTGGGTAGGTTATGGAATACAATTAGGATTTCGTGGACCTGTTTAAACATTAAATAAACCTATATATGATATTTCAGAGCACTATAAAATCCTAAAAATAGTGGTACTTGCTTCCTTACTAAAACAGAGTACTGTCATTTGTTAAAGGCAAGCATGTAACATCCCCCAGCAATTGCTGTCAACATTCTCTGTTGTTGACTTGCCCATACATTGAGACTGCACGTTCTGCATCCACTGAATAGATTGGAAGTGTAAGGCACCGCTTTGCCAAGTTATACATATGTGGAAATTGATTAGAAACATTCCCAAAACTTGGTTACCCTCAAGGGCACCTGGCTATATAAAGGCTATATATGCAGCATGTTCATGGTCATGTTATTTGTCCCATCTAGGAATTCATTTTATTAGTACAGTCAAAAGAAAGAAAACATGCTATTTAGGTCTAAAATTCTAACTGCATTTAAAAGGTAAGCAGCACTAGGTTGTTTGAAGTGAGGTGGCTGTGCTAGATCGTAATTGTAGTGCTGATTTAACTTGGATACAACTGACAGGAATAATTTTTTTACATCTTCACTCCATTTATGCGCCACAGAATCGGGGGCAAGCGCCGTTTGCGCTTGCACTCGTATTTGCACTGTGATCAGAATACAGCCCCATGTTTAATATTTTATATGAAATCATAATTGATTTATTTTTTACATATACATGTTACTGAATATATGAACATAAATGTGAAAGGAACCATTGAAAATTGTGTGTAAAAATGACTTAACATGGCTGTTTTCAGCAAGAATGAGGAGAAAATATAACTGACTGGTGCAGCTGGTTTTCCTGGGACTGAGATGGGAGGAATGGAAGGCCGAGGGTAAGCCTGGGAGGTGGATGCTGGATGTGCTGGCTGTGAGGGCTGTGGGGGTTGGGGAGCTGCAGAAGGGACTGATGCTGCTTTGGGTGCTGCTGGCCCTCTGGACCCAGTCTGCTTCAACAGGTTGAGGGCATCCCTGGAGGAGAGACAAAAGAAAGTGAAATAAAAGACATGTATCTCAGAGTATACAACTTCTTATGAGCTTGTATAATGTACTGGTGACAGCATACTTTTCAGTTCTGGTCACCACAATACCGAAGGGACATTGTGGGCCTGGAGAAGGTCCAACAAAGAGCAACCAGACTAATCCTAGGGTTTAGAGGAGAGAGCCAAGAAGATAGGCTGAAATAATCTATTTAGCCTAGAACAAAGATTAATTATGGGGGGAGTGGGACATGTTGGAAGTCTTCAAATTCTTAAAAGGAGTTGACAAAGTTGACCCCATTGTAACCAATATTTTAGGCGAAGCACAGAAACCTAGATCAGTGGACAGAGTTGGAAATTAAGTGGATAGAGACTTAGGATAGTGGGGATATGGAATGAGTTACCTAGTCATGTTGTTGGTGTTGAATCACTTGGATCCTTTAAGACCTGACTTGACCCAGTTCTGAGATCTATCAGCTACTAGGAACCGGACAAGCACAGATGGGCTGAATGGCCTCCTCTCATTGGTACATTTTCTAATGTAAAATGTATAAGTCAGTAGACAGTGTAATCATTTAGACTTCTTTGCTCTGACAAAGATGGCACAACTTGGCAAGTATCACAACAAAGTACATTCACTTACTGCACCTTATAGACACATGGGCTTATGATACAATCACATTCATTTAAGAGCACCAGCAAGGTGTAAGGCGTATAAAGCAAACTAATTAGGAATCGGCTAAAGAAATGTAAATGAAAAGTAGAATTTAAATACAGGTAGTCTAGTTAAGAGTATGCACAGTAGCTGTAATTACGTTATATCATTAATATGAAAGATAATGACTAATTACAACACAATCCTACAAGATGGTTGCTAGACCACCGTTCTTAATAGAAGATCAAAGGAAAGATCATCCATCAAATTCCTCGAGGGTGTGTATTACACCTGCAGGGCTCTTTAAAACGAAACCATCAAAGGACAATGAAGCAGAGCATTTTCATGAATTCTTGCTCAGTTTTCTACTTGAAAATATGCTAAAGAAGTTTAGCAGAATTTAAGTAGGGCATCAAGAATACATTTGTTTAGCTAATGAAGGACATGCTAAATGCTGCACTCCCACAAGTTTGACACAGCACTGTAGAAACCCTCATCCTCCTATAATAAATACATTAAGAACAAACAAAACGTTTACAAAACGAGAGGAGGCCATTCGGCCCATCTTGATCGCTTGGTTGTTAGTAGCTTATTGATTCCAGAATCTCATCAAGCAGCTTCTTGAAGGATCCCAGGGTGTCAGCTTCAACAACATTACATTTGCATAACACTCTAGTGCCAAAGCCAGGGTTTTGAGGATCCACAACGTTTAGTCTGTAGAACCTAGTGAAGACATGGGGGGTAGCCCACACCGCTGCATTGTATATCTCTTTGAAGATTGGCTTGCTCATCCGCAGTCCTGACCGTACCTGCTATCCATTTGGACAGCCTCTGTTTAGACGGGGCTTGACCATGGGACTAAGCCCCATAGCAGACAAAAAATTGTTCGGACTGCCTCCTACTTTTTGTCCTAACGACGTAGTATGCCAGAGCCCGCACTGGTCAGAGTGTATGGAGCTGTCGCTCCTTGTCAGACGGGAAAGAAATGCAACACTCAGGTCTAATGGATTTAATCAAATATTTTAAACATAGATAACAAACAAAAAATCACAGAAAATGTGAACAAAAATACACATCAAAAGAATTATACGTTTTCAGTATGAAACGTGACACACTATCAAAATGAAAACATTACAAAGTTAGTATCGGGTATGACTTCCCTGAGCATTAGCACAATCCTGGCAGCGTTGACGCATAGACCTGATCAGCCTCTGGTTAGACTGCTGTGGGATGTTCTGCCACTCTTCCTGTGCAGCTGCAGCCAGCTGGCAAAGGTTGGCTGGTCGCAGTTGTCTCCTGTGGATGGCACTGGCGATTTGGTCCCACTGATGTTCTATTGGACTGACGCCAGGAGAAAAAGCTGGCCACGGCAAGACCATGACATTGTTTCCTTGAAGTCGTGCAATTGTAATCCTAGTACTGTGCGGTCTTGCATTGTCCTGCAGGAAAATCGATATTTCCGGATTGGCTTGCAGGAACGAAAAAACTGTTGCCTCAAGGACAGCGTCAATGTATCGCTGAGCAGTAAGGTTGCACTCAATCTGCACCAAAGTCGTTCTTGTGTTAAAGGAGATTCCTCTCCACATCACACGCTTCCACCACCCCACCAGTTGGCTTGAACAACACAAGTCAGCATAACGCTCAACACAATGTCTCCACACACGTTGTCTTCCGTCAGGTCTGTCAAGGGCAAAACGGCATTCATCAGTGAATAAAACACTCCACCACTCTCTCTGCCGCCACCTCAGATGTTCTCTGGTCCACAGACGACAGCGATTTTGTCTCTCAGCTGTCAACATGTTACCCCTGAATGGCCTCTAGGCATGCAAATCATTTTCATACAGACGGCGAGTTACAGTCATTCTGATGACGCGCTGGTCATTTCTTCATGGAAATTCTCGTGCTGTAGCCACTGCAGTCTGAAAACGATTATGCAGATGGATCAGTCAGATGTGACAGTCCTGGGCTGGTGTGGTCACCCTCTGCCTTCCAGGACGTGGCCTGTCCCTCACAGAACCGGTTTCCTGGTTTCTCTGGACTAGTCTGCTGTTTGTTGAAGCAGAACATCTACAGTGCCGTGAAAAAGTATTTGCCCCCTGTCTGATTTTCTGCATTTTTGCACATTTTTCACATTGTATTTGGTCAGATTTTTTTGTGGGTTGTAGTAGTATATAGAGGGAGTCTGAGAGAAAAAATGACACCAAAGTTTGGTGCTTCTTTCATTTGTTTGGTGTGCAAGGTAATCAAACATGCAATCTACAGGTGTGAAAAATTTATTGCCCCCCCCAGTTAACTCAACCCAATTAAAGGGATAATTAGGGTCAGCTGTTTGAGTACTTTGGTTAACAACCAGGCCTGATTTGGGCCAGCCCTGCCCAATATAAATCTGACTAACTTTGGCCCTTACCATCAGAGCGAAGTTGTCAGCACACAGGTTCTAGAGGCACATCATGCCACGAACAAAATAATTAAAAGATCTTCAACCAAAACCTAATATTAGATCAAAGGGACCCTGAGTGAACAAATAACACAAAAATTTGATACATATTTCATTTATTTATTAAAGAAAGTTATGCAGCACCCAATGACCCCATGTGAAAAAGTAATCACCCCCTCAGACTCAATAACTGGTTATGCCACCTTTAGCAGCAATAACTGCAACTAAACGCTTCCTGTAGTTATTGATTAGTCTTTCACAGCGCCGTGGAGGAATTTTGCCCACTCCTCCATGCAGAACTGCTTCAACTCAGTGACATTTGTGGGTTTGAGCATGAACTGCTTGTTTCAGGTCCTGCCACAACATCTCAGTGGGGTTTAGGTCTGGACTTTGACTAGGCCAATCCAAAACTTCAACCATTCTGATGTAGACTTACTTGCTTGTGTGTTTCGGATCATTGCCTTGCTGCATGACCCAGCTGCGCTTCAGCTTCAGCTCACGGACGGATGGCCTGAATTCTCCTGTAGAATTCTCTGATACAGAGCAGAATTCATGGTTCCTTCAATGATGGCAAGGCGTCCAGGTCCTGATGCAGCAAAGCATCCCCAAACCATGACACTACCACCACCATGCTTAACCGTTGGTATGAGGTTCTTGCTATGGAATGCAGTGTTTGGTTTTCGCCAGACATAATGGGGCCCATGTCGGCCAAAAAGTTCCACTTTTCACTCATCTGTCCATAGAACTTGTTCCAGAACTCTTGAGGATCATCCAGGTGCTTTTTGGCAAACTTGAGACGAGCATTCATGTTCTTCTTATTGAGCAATGGTTTCCGCCTTGCTACTCTGCCATGAATCCCACTTTTGCCCAGTGTCTTTCTGATGGTGGAGTCATGAACACTGACCTTAGCCGAGGCGAGAGAGGCCTGCAGATCCCTGGATGTTGTTCTAGGGTTCTTTGTGACTTCCTGGACGATTTTACACCTTTCTCTTAAAGAGATTTTGGCAGGACGGCCACTCCTGGGAAGATTCACTACTGTCCCAAACTTTCTCCATTTGGACAATATAGCTCTGACTGTGGTTCAGTGAGCCCCAGAGCCTTAGAAATGGCTTTGTAACCCTTTCTAGACTGATAGGCATCAACAACTTTTTTCCAGAGGTCTTTCAGGAATTTCTTTTATTCGTGGCATGATGTGCCTCTAGAACCTGTGTGCTGACAACTTCACTCTGATGGTAAGGGCCAAAGTTAGTCAGATTTATATTGGGCAGGGCTGGCCCAAATCAGACCTGGTTGTTAACCAAAGTACTCAAACAGCTGACCCTAATTATCCCTTTAATTGGGTTGAGTTAACTGGGGGGGGGGGGGGGGGGCAATAACTTTTTCACACCTGAAGATTGCATGTTTGATTACCTTGCACACCAAACGAAAGAAGCACCAAACTCATTTTTTCTCTCAGACTCCCTCTATATACTACTACAACCCACAAAAAAATCAGACCAAATACAATGTGAAAAATGTGCAAAAATCAGACAGGGGGAAATACTTTTTAACGTCACTGTATAGGCTTTTGATGCCATAGTAACCACACATTTATTTCTCTTTGAATTTAATGTCTGTGATGTATACAGCTAATGATGGAATGATCTACAATTCCTTTATATTTAAACCTTCAGTCATCATGGTATTTAGCCTATTTATCCATTTATTTTATTTTATTCTTCTATACTGCACATTATCTAATTTTATTTTTTCTAAAACCATAAACTTTAGGTCATCCATGGTGTGTCTGTTCCTTAAAGTGTTTAACTATTGGTTAATTTACTTTTTTATTTCTTATATTTGATAGGTGGTTCTGTATTCTTTTATAATGATGTACCAGTCTCTCCTACATATTTTATTACATTTTATGCAAAATATACCACATACAAGGTTGCTATCCTTGCATGACAGCTTTTTAAGACTGAAGTTTTTTTTCTTTATTTGCAATTTCACCTTTATCTTTACCAATATATTTGCACACTTTACACTTTACTTTTCTAGTTTTAAAAACAGCAACAGTTGGTGCTTCCCTTACACATCTAGGCATTTCATTCCATAGTTTAGGGGCTTATAGCTGAATGCTCTACCATCTGTGTTCTTTTAGCTGAATCTTGGGAATAGTAAGTAAACCGGCATCCTGTGACCGTCTGGGAACATATGGGGTTAAAAGATAATTTAAGTAAGATGGAGCAAGGCCACTTAAAGCCTCAGAAGTTAAAAGCAACACCTTAAAATCCTAAAATGAGACAAAGCCAGTGCAAAGATGCACAGGGGTAATGTGTTTTTTCTTTTAGTTACTGTTAGAACTCTAGCAGCAGCATTTTGTACAAGTTGCAGGTAAGATAGAACAAGTTACAAAAGAATGCATCAATCTCTCAGCAACTGGTAAGGAAAGAATACTTCTCCAACTGACGATATTTCTTGGATGAAAAAAAATACATTTTAGTAACGTTTCTAATGTGTAGCTCAAAAGAAAGATCTGGGTCGAAGAACACAACTAAATGTCTAATTTTCGGCTTTAAATTCAGGAGAGAAGCCACCAAGGAAAAAATGAAACTAAGGCATCTTATTTTGTGGTTTCTGAGATCCCAGAATCATTTTTTATGTCAGCAAGACAGGTACTAAGAATATTTGCAGCAGAGGAGTCACTCTGAGAGATGGATATAAGGTAACATGTCAGTGTAACAATAAAAAATGAAACCCATGTCTACGAATAATGTCACCCAAAAGGTAGCACATAGAAAGAACACAGAATTGGGCCAAGAATCGAGCCCTGACAGAGAAGAGTTAATTGAAATTCAATACGTCTCTCAATGTGAAAGATATTTATATTTGCTGCCCTAATATAAAGCTACAGTTAACCTGAGTCATTGTTAAATCAGATACCGAATCACCTCCAAGACTAGAAACAAGCTTCCTTCCCCACATCTCTCTTCAGCTACACAGGAGCCCTAGGAAGACGTGCGAGTTCCCATGGAAACAGGCCTTAATGAGAGAGCTAGAGGGTCCTATGGGTAGTGGAGGAGGGGGATCTGACACCAGCTGTAGAATGTGAAAAATACTCAACACCCACCTAGCTAAGTGAGAATGGGCAGCTATTACAGGTGATGTACAGAGTTTAGCAGCTGGAATTCAGGCAGTAACACTATAACAGCATTGAAGCTATGTGGGGATCTACAAACCACTGAACATCCTACCAATTCTACATAGCTACAATAATCTAAGATTTCAAGAATACAAAGAATACATTTAATCTAAGGTTGACTGCTTCCCTTATTTTAGCCATGACGATATTAGGTAGTTGAGGGTCAAGAGAAGGTCATGCAGCCTCTCTGTAGGGTTGCTTCAGAACCACACATGTGCGCGCTATTCTTTTCACTCTTGTCTACCCCTCTTTAACCCAGGTGTATGAGGTAGCAACTTACTCCTTGGTGATGAGGCCTCTGGGCCCAGATGGTTTGGCCTGTCCTGGATCCAGTCCGTGAGTGTCTAGGATGTGCCGGGCAGCTGGGCTAAGCCTTAATCTGGAAGGGAAGGAAAAAGACACTAATATTTTTGTATTTTGTCTTGGTTTTGTATCTTTGTAAAATACTAAAACAAAAACACCAACTGATGACCGGAAACAGTATAAGCTTATGCTTGCGAAAAAAACAGCTTCCATATATCTCCAGATTATGATACACTCAATAGCTTGTACTAAAAACAATGTTCTTAATAAGTTTCATCAGTATTGCATAAATGAGTTCTTTAGATACATGAACAAAAATGGAAGTGTAACTGTAACAGGGTGATGTTACATACGTGGGTCGTCACTGAATAATACTGAAGCTGACACAGCACTGGGTGTTGCACAGGGACGCAGATCTAATTACCAACACAGTCCCGATGCTCGGGTACCAATGGTGGTAATCTTAGTGCAGGACTTAATAAAGAAAACAAAACAAAAATAAAAGTTTGCCACACACTGCGAGCGCAAGTCCCACTAAAAGAGACATCCCGCTCCAGGAACCTACTACACTACGCAAACCCTCTCTACACTGTTTGAATTCAACATCCCCTAAACTGACCTATGTCTGGGCTCCCGGAGTTCCGCATTCTAACGGCGACTCCTTGGCTGGGCAATACCTTCTCGAGTACCGTCTAGCAGTGGAAGGGTTTTCTGTAGTTAATCCATGGAGCGGATGCTCTCCTCCTCGATGCAAACACAGCACCCGTCTGTGTAGCATGGCAGTGCAGTCACCTTTTGCTGTGGCACAGACGCCTTTTGAGCTCCGCACAGCCTCCCTGAGCACGTTCCCAGGCCAATCAGGACCTCCCGATCAACTCAGTACCGGCGAGCCTACCTGCTCAATTAGTTCCTTAGCAACGCGTCTCCTGTTGCACGTCCCAGCTGCCTCCACAAAGGCACACATCCACTCAAGAACCTGAGACTGGGTCGCCCTGTCACAGTGACCTACAGACTGCATTTGTACAGTCATACGCCCAAGGGCACCTCCACTAAATCCCCCGGTGGGGATACACATACTTGGAGTGTTGGTTACATCTGAAAACATGGAATAGGAGCCACTCTTCTAGGAGATACACAGTTCCCTACTACAAGAGGCAGGGAAGCTTCCACTCGTCTAAAGCAAACACCTGCTGGGCTAGGTCACGAGATACTACGTTTGAGCAACTACAGCACACTTTCCATATGCCTTGACCATTTTAACGCTGTCAAAACGAGTATGCAATCCTGCCTGACAGGAGCTGAAAAAAGAAACATGCAACTCATTTAACCTCACCAACTCAGACACAACCTCTCTAATCCTGTCAGGGGCCATGGGCCTGCAAACCCAGCGCCTCAGAACTGACCCAGGGAGACATATAGTCCAACCTAGTGTTGAGTTGAGGGACTGGGAGGCAACATGGTTTAATGTTTAGAGCTGTAGGACTGGGGGGCATGGTCAACAGCAGTACTTAGAGCAGAGGGCCTGGGGGGCATTGCGGCTATGTCCTTAGAGCAGAGGGACTGGGAGACAATGTTGCTAGGTACTTAGAGCAGGGGACTAGGAGGCATTGTGTCATAATAGTTAAACTGAGGAGCTCAGGGCTGCCTGGTCTAATGGGGATGTAGAATGATTTAACTGTTACAGGTAAGGGACTGGGAGGAGGGTGGCCTTGTGGACTCACTGTCCAGTCCCCACACGTGGCTCCACTTTATGTGAGACAGCTCCTGTGGGTGCTGCAGAGGAAGGGGGGGTTGACGGCAGAGGTGCTGGGGCGCTCTCTGGTGCCGGAATCTCCACCTGCTTCCAATCCTGTCCTTCATCCACCATGAGGGCGATCAGAGTACCCAAACGCACACTCTGGCTGCCCTCCTCGATCTGCAAAAAGAGAAAGTCTTAAAAAAGGTCCTGTCCAAAAACACATCTTTCAAATAAGGAATTCAAGCTGAAGAAGTAAAACAGATGGTACTATACAGTCCCACCAATGTGCGTATCTTCAACACGTCATTTTTTTTTTATTATTTTGCAACAGTGTACTAGATTTAAATAGATAGGACAGCAAGGAAGAAGAACTAATCTACATTGACAGACAACAATCAGAGGGCGTGTACAAGACCAGAGCTTTCATCAAGCAGAGAAAAGGTCAAATACACAAATACTGTATTTACGTATTTTCTGGCAGATTGATTTGGAACAGTGATTAAACATAGTTTGAAAGATAACATTCGAGGTCCTTTAGCAGAGATTAAAGCCCTCATATTTACCAAATCAGGTTAAAGGAAATTTCCGATCCATTTTCCAATTATCAATTTTTGAATCAGTAATGGTATTCAGTTGAATTAGAAGTGTTTTATAAAAGTGTATTCATTACCTTGGCATTCATAACCCTTCAGTGATGGCTTTTAATACAGTCCCAGTCAAGTATGATACCATTCTACTGTTAGGAGCTTTTGAGTACATTCAATAATAAGGCGGCCTTATTAAACAAAACAACATTTTCTGAACGTGGAGAAACAAGTTGCCGGTTATCACAAAACACGAATAGAGGAACAAAAGGTTTTGTCTCTAATGAAAATGTGATATTTTTCCAAAGCATGACAGTAAATACCCAAAGCACATTGTTGTTGTTCTCAGGCAGTATTTCCTACACTACTTTGACCTACAAAATCTACAAAAATAAACTAAAACAAATACACAATGCATTATGCTTACACATTTACATTTTTTTTAATAATAAAATATTGAACAGATACAGATGTAAGAATTCTATTTTTATTATTATAAACATATTTGTCAATCTTCAGGTTTCACAATTGATTGACTGTGCATGTCTAATAAATACACTAATATTGCTTCTGTTCAAATCTAGTTAAAAAAACAATCATTTTTATACATTCCAAAGTAGCGTTCAAGTAAAAAAATATATGTAAATAGGATAAATGGCAAACTAGGTTAGCAAAATGAAATCTAAAGAAAAAATACATCATTTTAAAACAAACATTTGACAGGGAAAGTTTGTCCTGAAATGGTTCTAAAACAGTAAACTTTTTTTTTTCCCTCTTTCTCAAATATCACCACAAGTACATGCTTTACCACAAAGCAGACTCTAATAAATTACATAACACAATGTTTTCTAATCAGCTAGTACTGTACAGTACTGTGGTGGAAAGCATTTGGGCCATTTCACATAAAAAAAAAATGTATAGCCTACACCCCAGGGAGGGGGGCTAGTGCAGACAGAAATGTAAATCTGCTGTACAGCAGTTTCCAGAAGGACCCCCCAGCTCAGAGACACCTTTCCTCCACTGCCCTGTGCTTTCAGTGACCCTGCACTCCTGCGTTCCCCAGCCCCTAGCATTCTGCCAGCACGAATTGATGAATGCACAGGGAGTGGACTACCTTTTATTTTTTACACTGCTTTGTAAAAAAACACACACCACAAAAAAAACAACCCACAAAAACAAAAAAACACATCAGTGGAAATCCCCCTTGATGGAAAGAGAAACCGCTTCCTTC
Source organism: Acipenser ruthenus (assembly GCF_902713425.1). Taxonomy (NCBI): domain Eukaryota; kingdom Metazoa; phylum Chordata; class Actinopteri; order Acipenseriformes; family Acipenseridae; genus Acipenser; species Acipenser ruthenus. The sequence continues at coordinate 15,367,063 of NC_081215.1, forward strand.
AGTCTGGGGATTTTCCATTTCAGTCATGCTTACTTGCTTCTCTGGGCAGGATCCAGACAATATAACACAGAACAGTCAGGACACAGACTTCTTATTTCATGCGTTTCATTTCTGTCACCTATTTTTCATCCCGCCTCCCCTTGCATCCTTGCTATTCTTTTCTCTGCTCCTTTACAACATTCTACATTAGTAAATTGGTAAACCAAACACCTGTCTACCCTTCTGATCTGAAAGAAACACTTACTACAACGGATTTTCATTTTAACATGATGATATCTTGCACTTCCTGGGTTATTTAACCTCAGCAGTGTCTTCAGGGTCAAAGCATGTTACTGGCTGAAAGCATGTCATTCCATGGGGCAGCATTATTATTATTTATTTCTTAGCTGACATCCTTCTCCAGGGCGACTTACAAGTGTTACAATATATCACATTATTTTCACATACAATTACCCATTTATACAGTTGGGTTTTTTACTGGAGCAATCTAGGTAAAGTACCTTGCTCAAGGGTACAGCAGCAGTGTCCCCCACCTGGGACTGAACCCACGAACCTCCGGTCAAGAGTCCAGAGCCCTAACCACTACTCCACACTGCAGCATCTGACTGGCTAGTGAATGGGTGGGTACAATATCACCTCCAAGTGGAAAGATCAAGCAAATGCAACACTAAAAGGCATGGCTTGCAAACAGATTTATTTCACTGCTTTGTGCACCATATACCATGTTTTAAAATAAAAACACAAGTTAACTAACATGTGCTTCTTTCTTAACTGGACATCTGAGAATTAACGAATAGCTATACACAACCTGTACTGGACAACTCTGGTCAGGCAACTTAACTGAGAAATCAGTTGTGATACAGTTAGTGACAGTGGTGGTGGATTGACAATTATATACAATTCATCCATGGGGAAGGGAATTGTGAAATCACAGGAGTTTTTTTCCTGAAGTTAAAAGTCATGCTAAAAGGAAAGCTTTTGTGTGTAATAGTATGACATTTTTAAAAGTGTTTACCTCATAATGTAGGAAGTGCAACAGGTCTGGAGACTTCTAAATCAGTCCAGATTTATATTAGTTTAACTGTATAGTGGTACTAAAAACAAATGTAAAAGTTAGAAAGACGTCTGAGTAGAATTGCGTTAGAATGCAAATATTTGTTTCTACACCAACAGCAAAGTAAATCTGTCAAAAGGCTGCCAGTTCAACAAGATCAGTCCCACTGTAAATAAATAAAAAAGAAAAAGAAAAAAAAAAAATTCGCAGTACCATGCCACGAAATCAGTAACACGCTATAAACCGCCTGCCAGATTTGTCTTGTCCTCTACCCTAAATCTGAACTTACCTGTGAATTTAAGTACAGTAGGACACTCAGATATAGAGTTTTGGATAATCAGGTTTTGTATAAATCGAGCGTTACAATTAGCCTACATCTTACCTCAAATTTAAATGGCAAATCTACAGTCAAATGGCAGCTTTCTGCTTTGTATCGGATTCTTTGCAGTCACACAAAGCTTGCTTACTGCTGTATTTAGGATTACATTGCAGCTGCTATTACCCAGGGTTTATAACAGATCAACAGGACAAACAGTGCTTACTCAATCTCTTACCTCAACTAATTATTTTGAAGCACACTTTGAAATGGTAATATTATTTGTTTTGGTCATCCCCCCACCAGAAAAAAAAATTAGACCAAAGGGCATCAAATTTGCCAATTTTATTACACCTTCAGACACTGTTCTGACCATGTTACAAAGCTCTTACTTTCCAAGCACACAACACCTGCCCTATTTACTCAGTATTATATGGGTTATGTATTGGGGGTAGCACGAAATAGGTCGACCGGATTGTGAAGTGTGCAATCTAGTAACAAAGAATGACATTTTAGAACATTAATAAACAGTGCACAGACAACATTGCTACAAAACAGTGTGTTCACAAATAGAACACCAGACACTGTCAAGTACATGATATTTATTTATGTATTTTTTAAAAGTTGCGACTACTCAAATATTGTTACATTCCAATTAATAAATGTTTATTAAGATTAAGCAAGTTTAAATCTTTACCCTTTAATATATTTGGAAAGTTTGTAACCACTTGGATTGCTCATCCCATGAAGCACTCCAATATAAATCAATGACTACAACAGGGTTCTCCCCAGGCCTTTTCAGCCGGACGGGCCACCCAGCTGAAAAACCCTGAGCAGTCCGTCTTTCAGATGCTACTGTGCCTTCAAAAGATAAGGATTGATTGTGCTGCTAGCAGACTAGATCACTTGCGTGCTGTGTGAAAAAAATAATAAATCTTGGAAGCACATGACAGCTGTGTTGCTTGACACTACATTTAACCAATCAGATAGCTGAAGGGGTGGATTTTCCGTTTTAAGCAATTAGAGAGGTTGAAACGTTAAAATGTCTGCTAAAAAATAACCGATTCTTTTCAAAGCAAAAATAGAGCATTTTTAATAAACACAAAATAAAAAGGTTGTACAAACAGAACCACAGCTCACAGAGCTAAATAAAAAGGTTTAACAAAACAAGTCACAAACACAATAAACAGAATCAAAATAACCGTCTCAAGGGCCAACAAAAGGTTTAAACAAAATACAAAAACCATAGGCTGGGCATTTGCCTTCTCTACCTTAAGAAAACAAATGAAGTCAACAAAGACCTCCCGTGTGGTCTCCCCTCTCCCAGGCAGTTCCCTCATGGAGCTGTGAAGCTCCCTTATATACCATGTGGCCAGGGTTGATTGACAATTAATCATTCAATCAACACCTGGCCACATTTTTACATGTATCTGGAAGGGATTGGAATTAACCCTATCCCTGCCAACCACCACCACAAACACACCCAAAACAACCAGGGCTGGAATCTTAACTTCCAGCCCTGCCATATCTAGCACACACTTTTTAATATAATATTTACACATATTTACAAATTATACATTTATTTACACGTGCAGGGCTTCTGTCCTGCCACAATGACGAAAAAGAAAGAATGCAGAAAATGAAAAAGAGCAACCCGCAACTTGTAGAAAGCAAATTGGAAGAACCGCAAGAGGGGCAATGCGTAATAAAACAAGAAACATCACGATAGTGGGTATGAGGTTATGTGGAAAAAAATATAAATGTTTTACAGGAAGGAATTGGGTGGTATGATGTGCAAGCTTTGCCAGAAACACAAAAGAGATTGCAAAGGATCAGGGGGTAAATGGAGTAATGTAGCCTGTGTATGAATTTAGCCTGTGTATAATGTAGCCTGTGTATGAATCACCATTACTGTGCCTCAGATTTCCAGGGCTTTCCCCTTTGCCAATGGAAGATTGGGAAGACTGATAAATTGTTGCTGTTGACCTGCATGGCCTCTATAGAAATCCGATTGAGAGCAGAGATCGACCGGGCAGAGATTTACTGTCCCAGCATGCAACATGAAGCAAAGGAGCGCTCTCTGGGGACCAGTGTGAGAGCTTCGTAGCAGCGCACTGACAGGGAAAAATTTATTGAGCACACAGCTCTAATGCAATTCCAGGCTGTTAACACCGCAAGACCTGAAGAATGCAATTACACTGCACTCCCCAGGGCGAGAACTGGGGAAAATGCATGCTTCATAATGTTCTACTTAAACACGTTGCATTAATTGCAGTTTTATTCACCATACTATTGAACCTCAAAATGCATTGAAAAGCCCTGAAAGCTTCTCACTTAGTTATTCAGTGCATAGGATGTGTTGCTGTTGTTTTCTGTACATCAGAACAGTGTGTAACAGGATCAGGGATTGTTCTACAGTATTGTCTGCCCTTGTCTAGTTGTGACACCCACAGCACCGGCAGGGCTGGGAGTAACTGCTCACAGGCTTCCCCAGAAATAATCTCTTTCAACAACTGTCCACTGCATCACCCTCTGAAGGACATTTTGAAATGCAAGTTTTCCATCGTTGAGAAGGAATTAAAAAGACAGCTCATTTCACTACAGACCAGCAGCTTGCAGCTAATAAGCAAAGTGTCTCAGTACCAGAACTGGACTGTATCAAAAACTTCAGAATGGCAGCAACTCAGGTGGAGATCCTCTGTGGTTGATTTACAGCAGAGAGGATGGACTGGATACAAGCTGGACATTATACATACTGCTGTATCATTAGAGGATTGACAGTAAAGATCCACAAAATAGTTAATTACTTCAGGGATACATTGCATCATCTCCATTGTCTTTTCATTTACCATCTTATTTATACCATAGATCTGTTTCCATCATTCTCTACTGTTGTTTCTGCCTACCAAGCTTACCAGCAAAGAATTATCTTTTCAACCGCTGAAGATACTCCAGAAAACTGAAATTCTAAAGTGAGGCGTTTTGAAAAACGACCACTAGGGGTGTGCAGCTGATGTTTCTGTCCCCTCTATTCTCATGTACTAACTCACAACGCAACCCCTAGTATAGACTTCTAAAATCAACATCCCTTCAGAAATTCAGCTTTTATGAGGTTTTTTTTTCCCCTCAAACAGCCCCTGTGTACACACAGAACTCTAGATGGTATAAAGTATCCATTTAATTCATTTTAACAGTCATTCTGCTTTCTCCCTGGAGATACCCACATATCAGGTTATGTTTCAAAAAATGTAATTACACAAAATGAAGTCTATGTGCAACCCTAATTGGGACAGGAAGCCTGTCTAATTACTCCAGAGAGCTGACAGACTGTTCAAATAATGACAGGTTTCTTTTGATTTATCGCGAGTGTGTGTTCGTTTCAGGCAACACGTTGCCTATTTTCATTGTTGGTGAGACAATGAGGCTTTAATGAAGAGGCAGCACTATCTCACTGAAGGAAGAGACAGTGATTAGAGTTTTCAGAATGTGATCTGGCTTGGCTGGATGTCTATCCTGTACAAACAATTATTACCGTAAAACTTGAAAATTGAAAAAAGCAAGCCAGAACTGTATACTGCAACAGTAAAAGCAAGGTTACCCGACAGTAAATCTATACATAAAAACCCATGACATAATGGTGTAGTAAGCTGCATGCTAATTAGGTGTTTTTTTTTTTTTTTACAACTGATGGGTGGAATTTCCAGATAGTTGCAAAATTATGCTTAATTATTTTCACACCATTTAGCAGATCATTCTGGTGATACATCTGGTATATCACATCTGCAATGTCATTTTAGGTTTCATCTGCCCTTAATTAATTAAAAATAAAAAAAAAACACGCACAAATGAACAGCCTCACTTATTAAATGAATTGCTATCCTGACATTGCAAAGAAAGTATAATATGCTAGTTTAATTTGATCAAATTCCAAATTAATCTGAAGCAGTTCCTGCTCTGAATGCTCTGAATACATATAACCCTCTACCGCTTACTTGCTCTCATGGCAGTTTTAAAATTAAAATGTTTTTTTTTTTTAAATATATATATATATATATATATATATATATATATATACACACACACACACACACACACACACACACACAGAGACGTGCTCAAATTTGTTGGTATCCTTACAGCTCATTGAAATAATGCTTCATTCCTCCTGAAAAGTGATGAAATTAAAAGCTATTTTATCATGTATACTTGCATGCCTTTGGTATGTCATAGAATAAAGCAAAGAAGCTGTGAAAAGAGATGAATTATTGCTTATTCTACAAAGATATTCTAAAATGGCCTGGACACATTTGTTGGTACCCCTTAGAAAAGATAATAAATAATTGGATTATAGTGATATTTCAAACTAATTAGTTTCTTTAATTAGTACCACACATGTCTCCAATCTTGTAATCAGTCATTCAGCCTATTTAAATGGAGAAAAGTAGTCACTGTGCTGTTTGGTATCATTGTGTGCACCACACTGAACATGGACCAGAGAAAGCAAAGGAGAGAGTTGTCTGAGGAGATCAGAAAGAAAATAATAGACAAGCATGGTAAAGGTAAAGGCTACAAGACCATCTCCAAGCAGCTTGATGTTCCTGTGACAACAGTTGCAAATATTATTAAGAAGTTTAAGGTCCATGGAACTGTAGCCAACCTCCCTGGGCGCGACCGCAAGAGGAAAATCGACCCCAGATTGAACAGAAGGATAGTGCGAATGGTAGAAAAAGAACCAAGGATAACTGCCAAAGAGATACAAGCTGAACTCCAAGGTGAAGGTACGTCAGTTTCTGATCGCACCATCCGTCGCTTTTTGAGCGAACGTGGGCTCCATGGAAGAAGACCCAGGAGGACTCCACTTTTGAAAGAAAAACATAAAAAAGCCAGACTGGAATTTGCTAAAATGCATATTGACAAGCCACAATCCTTCTGGGAGAATGTCCTTTGGACAGATGAGTCAAAACTGGAGCTTTTTGGCAAGTCACATCAGCTCAATGTTCACAGACGGAAAAATGAAGCTTTCAAAGAAAAGAACACCATACCTACAGTGAAACATGGAGGAGGCTCGGTTATGTTTTGGGGCTGCTTTGCTGCGCCTGGCACAGGGTGCCTTGAATCTGTGCAGGGCACAATGAAATCTCAAGACTATCAAGGCATTCTGGAGCGAAACGTACTGCCCAGTGTCAGAAAGCTCTGTCTCAGTCGCAGGTCATGGGTCCTCCAACAGGATAATGACCCAAAACACACAGCTAAAAGCACCCAAGAATGGATAAGAACAAAACATTGGACTATTCTGAAGTGGCCTTCTATGAGTCCTGATCTGAATCCTATCGAACATCTATGGAAAGAGCTGAAACTTGCAGTCTGGAGAAGGCACCCATCAAACCCTAGACAGCTGGAGCAGTTTGCTCAGGAAGAGTGGGCCAAACTACCTGTTAACAGGTGCAGAAGTCTCATTGAGAGCTACAGAAAACATTTGATTGCAGTGATTGCCTCTAAAGGTTGTGCAACAAAATATTAGGTTAGCGGTCCCATCATTTTTGTCCATGCCATTTTCATTTGTTTTATTATTTACAATATTATGTTGAATAAAAAATCAAAAGCAAATTCTGATTTCTATTAAATATGGAATAAACAATGGTGGATGCAAATTACTTTTGTCAGTTTCAAGTTATTTCAGAGAAAATTGTGCATTCTTCGTTTTTTGTGGAGGGGTACCAACAGAATTGAGCATATCTGTATATATATTATTCATCTACAAACAGGCAACAAATAGTGCTATCATACAAAGGGAATATATTTATAGCAAGATTTAAGTTCTAAAACAAAACTATAGGTTTTCAGAAGTAGTTTCCAGTAGTTTTATAACTACAGTTTTGGCAAGGGGGTTCCATTCCTTTTTTTTTTATGGATTACACAATTCCTGGGAAAGTTCCTGTACTCAGTGCTATTCATAGTTTGTGCAGTGTCCTTGTACATGGTTAGACTCTGTGGATGGTTTCCCTTCTTGCAATGCTTTGAATATTATAATGTTTAGAGGGTTGCTTACGGCTTGCTGTAAGAAACTTGCAATTTTCATTAAGAATGACATGTTCTTGTCCCTCTCCTAAAGAGCAGCTCCTATTAATACCACCCCAACAATTCACTAAAAGCTAGATAAAACAAATAATGTATGCATCTCAATGCTCCTTAGTTCTCTAGGCTGGGAGTTCTAGAGTGTAGGTTATTTTCAAGTTCATGAGTGCAAATGCGTTGATCCCACCCAGCTGTAAATTCTGTAAATGTTGAAAGAACATCATTCTACCCATTTAAAACGGTGGTTATCATATAGTGTACAAAATTATACATAGTAAAGAAACATAACCAAAAGCCTTTTAAGCATGCAGTACAATACATTCTTCTTCCTCTTGTACTGTCTATCCACCTATGTTTCCATGGAAACTGCTAGCTGCTGTTCCAGCAGCAATTAAGAGTCTTTTTTCAATGACTGATGGACCCTTCCACCAACACTGTTGTCTGATAGTCCATGTCACGATGTTTAGTGTTTTTAAATAGAACATACAGAATCGTAGTACAGATGTTTGGGACATGTAGATGGTGGTGTAATATATCTAGTCCACACATGTAATGTGAAAAATGTCCAGTAAGAGGGATCAGCATACTGTATACAAAGATATAATAAATACATAAAAATGAAAGAAACTAAAAAAGCACAGCAGGAATTACTATGGCACCAAATTCAGTTCTTCTATGATGGACATAATTAATCAATCTCCTGAGTTTTCTCATCTCCTTTACTCACCAGGATTTTGGCCAGAATCCCATCCTCATTGGAGTCCATAGATATCACAGCTTTGTCTGTCTCGATCTCACACAGCGCGTCCCCGGCACTCACAGACTCTCCTGCAAGGAACCAGAGCAATTCAATGATAACTAACTGTGCAAGAACCATGTTCACTTATGGTACTGTTTTCATAACTAACTACTGCGCTCTTTGTTAATCATTTCCAAAGGGACTAAAGGATTAAGGGATTGATCATTTTTCCAAAGTTTTGACTTCAGAAATTCTGTGAAACTTGGTGCTTTTGGACAATTTTGTGCAAATGTTAAATAATTTGGTGTCGTTAGTTTCAACAACATAGAAAAACTGAAGTTGACAGCTTAAATGGTTTACAAGATATTAGCAGTGCAGTGGAGGCAGTGGTAATTTTAATAATAAATGCAAATGTGGTTTTAATTGTACAATTAGAAAAACTAAGAAAAAGCTAGTTTGTAGAAATATAACAATTAAAAAAGAGTCTACAAAAATAAATACATTTGGAATAAAAAAAATGCAGTTTTGATTGTAAAAATAGGAAAACAGAGATAGAATATCTATTTTAGAGTCCCAGCTTCCCTGACAGAAGGCGGCAGAGCATTCCATAATTTAGTAAGACACCACACATTTTGGGATACCAAAGAAAAGTGCATTACAGCTAGAACTGCCAGGCAGTTTTACAGCTCCCATGCCCCAGTATCAGTACCAAATACTTAAGCAATTACTGGAAGAAGCGGGTTTAGTTCTTGATATTTGACAAGTTTGAAATCAGTAACTTCACCAGTTCTGGCTTGGAAGCCTAATAATCAATTCTAGATTAAACAAATACATGCATTAGTCTTTCAGCATCAGTTAGAAATAGGTCTAAGTTTAGCCACATTTCTCAAATGATAAAAGGATACTTTAGTAACTTTCCTAATATGAGTCTCGAATGATAGATCAGGGTCAAAGATGACCCCAAAATTTCTCATTTCTAGTTCAAATGAGAGACTGCTAAAGTTTAACTCAAGTAATCCCACATGTTTTAGTTGGTTCTGAGAGCCCAGTAGCATAACATCTGATGCTAGATGCCACCACTGATGGATATAATGTTGCAGGCAACAGCACCCTATGCTGTTACAAATACTACACCACACACTCAAGCAGAAGTCCACAGCAGCCCCAGAAGGTGAAATATTCAGAATCTGCAGTATTTCAAACTGTGATCTTCCCCTGTAACACTGCCACCTTGACAGAGGAGGAGAATGACACTCCTTTAGTAATGAATGAATGAATACCCTTGTATCACATGCAAATTATGATGTGGTGTAGGTATTTTGTTTTTATCCAAGTTTAAATAGTTTCTACATGTGCAAAACATATTTCTAATTAAATAGTTGCGTCATATAGATTTATTTTATTCACACATCATAGGTAAATAAAATAGGGAACTACTTTTTTTTCAACTTTTACTAAGATAATGCTGCAATTCGGACAGCACGAGAAACAGCAAAGGTAACGTAATGCATTTCTTGCAAACTTTGCAGGCTGGTGAAATGATCAAAGAAGGACAAGAGTCTAAAAGCATGGATTATAACCTAGTGTAGTACCAAATATCACATTTAAAAATAAAATACACGTTTGCACATGAGACCTGTATATTGTATGGATGTGCACGGCAGAGATTTTACAAAACCATTTTGTTAGCTGCAACTGATTTAAGACAATAACTGAAAGTGTACAGTCCCTATATAGCAGAACCCTAAAAAGGTCACAAGACCTCAATATGACAGCCTTATTAGGCCAGAGATCAAAGATTTAGCTTTTATATAAAACATAGGTCACAGGCCAAAGTGAAGAGTGCCATTAGATTTTGCTTCAGGGGTTTATGAGATATTAGCAATTGCAGGGGCGGCGATGGACTAGAAAACTCATACAAGCTCCCGGAGAAGCTTAATTAGTTTTCAACAAGAGCAGTGTATGGCAAGGTCAGTCCTGTAGCTGAAATATTAATGAATATTGACTCCTTAGTTATTTCCCTAGAGTGAGAAATACAAAAGAAAATAAATTAAATAAAGCTACACTGTGAAGTCCAACACTCACCTCTCATCCTTGAGGGTATAGTACTCCCATTAATATGCTCTAGCTAATAGTCTAAAAATCAGTTTAAACTGTAGCCAGCTGCATGACCTACTCAGTCTGGATCACTCCTGCCATTAACAAAATACCCTGGAAACATTTCTAACAATACAAGACTAATAAAATACCGCCATATCTTTTCACAATAATAGAAATTCCCACAAAAACCCAAAACAAAAACTAACCTACAAAAAAACTAACAAAATTAAAAAGCCCAACATGAGCTATCCACCTAAAGTGGAGTCCCATAGCAGGAAGCAACGGTCTGTCTCTGCTCTGACAGAAAGCACCCACAGCTGAATCAAGTTAGTTGGACAGCTAGCTCCACTTTTACCTTCAAACTAAAATAAGGGCCCACAATCTAAGATGAATCTCTCTCTCTCTTTCTAAGTAAATATGACAATAGCAGCTTGTTATATGGTTTAAACTTAAATTACACAACTATATGCATAATAAAGAATACATTTGTAGGGGTAGGGTCATTTGTACCACTTTCAGGAATGTTCTTCAGCTTGGTAACATACCATTTACCTAGTAATCAATACGACTCTTATCTAAAAAGGTTGCACACCTCTGCTTTACTGCACCAAAATCGGTTCCCATTACTAACAGCAGGATTCAACTGATGGTCATCAGCTAAAGCAGTCAATTAGCAGTGCAAATATCTGGGACTGCGGGTTTCTGCTCTACTCTGCAATCAAGTATCAAATGTCTGAAAGCTTAAAATATCCTTTTGTTTTACCATATTATCAGAGACGGTCACTGAATTTGGTCACTGAAGGTGGTGCAATGTCCTTAGAGCTGTAAAGATGTCACTGACAAAACTTGGGAATGGAGGAGAATCTTTTTGAGCTACAACAGGACATTTTACAGTGTTATTATTGTGGGGCATGGGAGCTACAGGCTGTGTTCACACTGAGACTGTTATATGGGGGGGGGGGGGGGGGGTTGCAGTGTAGTGTGAACAACTAAGTTCACTTGGCAAATAAAGAGGTGGTCTAAGTTTACTTGGTAAAAAGAGGTGGTCTCGGTTCACTTGGTAAATGGGGGGGGGGATCAATGACTGTATCTACAAATACAGTGATAGCCAAAACAAGCTATTTACCTGTCGTGATGCAAAATTGTCGCAGCTTTGCAATCGTGTTTTTTCTGACTACTTTAAATCCGCTGCGCTTCATTAGTCCTGCCACAGGGTGGCAAAAGAGTGCAGAAAATACATTAATAAAAACAGGAAGTGCTGAGGACTTAAAAGACAATCGTACATTTTGCCAGTGCTGCTAAACTGCACATGGTTTGGAGTTCATTATTCACGCTCGTTCAAATGGGAGGCGCTATAATTACTGAACTAAAATCAATGTAGCAGACTGTATAAAAAATGCTTACAAATACCCTACAAAACACACACTCTTTAAGCGCACAGCAGATGACAGATGATCAGTCCAGCAATAATGTGAAATGATCTGCAGCATGCATATGCATGTGCACTACTGGTACAGAGCTGGTACACTTCCAGCTATAACGATTCACTGCTCTGTATCAAACGATTATACATTCCTGTCCATGTTGTATTTGTGAATATATGCATCAGTGTGTCAAAACACCACAGTACGGTAATGCACGAATATTATTAACCTGAGAAAGCACGGACACAAACTGGGGGGGTTGAAAAAATCTTGTAATAATGGTATAGTAATTTTATTATTCCCTTATGTTCTTGTTTTCTTTAGTTCAGTTCTGGCAGTTTTGTATTGGTCCAGTTTTCATCCATTTCCCAGATTGAAAAATGGACTAGCAGTGTGTTGGAATCATGACTTTCCGTCAGATGATACTTGTGTTCAGTTTTATTTTTTTAATGCAAGATGATACATTATTGTTTTACTTTGTGCAGTCATCAGGTTACTGTTTTTATTTCCGTTAAGTTTGCTTTTTTTGTACACGTGAGGGATGCGATTGCCCCTAATTTATCACACATGTCTTTATCAGGGAACAGGTTTTGATGTAGAAAGCGGGGGGGAGTTGTCACAAAGAAACATGCTAAATATTTATTAACTGCTTCTACCCACTTGCATCCAAAGGTGAATTTACAAGACAAAATTATCTTTTTAATGTAAAACATTATGTACATTTCACATAAAAAGAAATGTAAATACAACCCTTGCAGCTTACAGGTACAGTGACATACTTGGTGATGTAGTGGGGGATGGGGTTAAATCTGTGATCGCTTTTCTGTGCGTCCATAAGGCAAACGTTTGGTGTATTTATATTTAGTGATACAAATATGCATATTTACACTCAGTGCTAAATGTGTACAGAGAGGTTTAAGAACTGCACATTCACAATCATAACACAGGTTTCCATCCATCTTTTTAGCTCAGAAAATAAATACAATAAAAGCCATTGATTTTTTTTTTTTTTTTTTTTTTTTGTTAAATAAACTGACCCTAACCCTGCACATGCTTGTCACGAAAAACACTATAGTGAAACTTCTGGTGGTGTTTTCATAGCCAATAGCACCACCACAAATAATATTTCTTCAGGTTTAAAAATGTGCAGACAGGAAAATAGTATGCAAAAAGACTGTGGGAAAGGAATACGTCACCCAATTCAGTGGCAGATAGCCAGCCTATCAGGCAGACAGCCTAACATGGGGGGGCGGGGTCAGTGCTAGTTCTGTTTAACCATAAACTAGTTCAACAAAATAATACATAACATATAATTAATTACTGTACTTGCTAGTCATCGTAAATTTAAATTGTTACTGTTCATTGTCGACTTTCACCTTTGGGAAATGCATTTTTGACAAGAAACACATTAATTAATGCTATAGGTTTCGGCATATTCGAGCTGTTACAGCTGTCGTACAGTACAGTATAAAACTTACTTTAACTTAATCAATGTAAGCTTTGCACTTTTCGTATTCACAAGCTTCAGTGTGCGACATCCGCTGATGGAACGCTGCATTTCAGTAGTAGTCTGTAACAAACCAGTTTCTAGTCAGGTAACACACACTAGTGTGCAGAAGATTTAGGGCGGGCTGACAAAAATGCATATTGACTTAGTTTTACCGCGGGGATAACAACACCATATTTCAACATTTTTATAGCTGGTTTTGGCTACCACTGTGTAGTTTGTGCAACATGCAATGTTTGTTTCCAGACCAATCCAACAGCTCCCTTACCCTCCTTCTTCAACCACTTGAGGACTCTGCCCTCCTCCATGGTGGGGGAGAGGGCTGGCATCATCACCTTCATCGGAGCTGCTCCTGGAACACAGAAGGGAACGAGAGACATACCTCAATACAAGAAACAGAGACAGACATACTACACGTAGCCAGTTATGGCCATACTGAAGTACACAGTATCTGCTATATAGATAGATGATTATGGAGGCTGAGAGAATATCAGGTTGACAGTCTATTGTATTACAATGAGAAGAGGCAGTCTGAAAGACACGCTGTGTGCCTGGCTGAGGGTTTTATAGTAATCCTGACAATCCAAGTTGGAGCCATTAAGTTACCATCTGTGGCTTCAAAACATACTTACTGTACTTTCTGACTATTTTGGAATCAATAACATTTATAAACCGGCTCCATATTTATTTAGGGTTTAACAGACATGCCCTAATTATTTCAACAGAACAATATATAAATGTTGTTACACATATGTCTAATCCATTCATAAATAAAATGTGACATGTGTTTGCAAGTACATCAATGACACTACAAAACTAATAAAAACACCTGTCCATTTACCATTATATATAAAAAAAAAGATAGTACTTGTTTGAAATATCTGAATTAATATTGTACCCAGCTTTGTGTTTCTAGTAATGCAGCAAAGAAAAAGACTGTACGTTATTCAAAGGGTCAATATATGGCATAATATACAAAATATATTATGCCATGCAGTCCATATAGATTTTTTTTTTTGCAAGCTGCTTCAGATCTTCAGCCAGCCCTTTGCAGGCAACCATTTACCTTTATGCATTATACAACCGTGAAAGGGTAGGATCACTGGCAAGACTGCTTATTGGCAGGAGGAAGGCTGAAGCGTGTGTTTATTCAAAGAAAATGTGTATCAAATCAGCAATCCGAATGCAAAGTCTAAAGCAAAAACTATTAGTGACTGGAAATAAGGGGTCACTATGTGCTATGCTCTCACAGTTACGCGATGTGAAACTGCAAAAACTAAAAGGTGAAAGTCATTGACCTCTAAGAATGAATACATGTCAAAAATGTGTGAGGCCACTCTTGTTCTATACTGCTAGGCATAGGGGGCATTTCCATTAACCTTTTATGGAGTAGTTAAAATTGTTTTTTTGGGCAGGGGGGTTGTGGGAAAAATAATATCACACAGTCTTCAATATAACAAAATGTTAGAAATCTGAGCGAGAATAAGTGAATAAAAAAATTAAGAAAATCGCAATGCTGGTAGTCAGGAGATCAAGTTCAGAGCAGCAGTCCGTTCAGAGACGAGTGGAAACTAAACCACTCATAACTGTCATCAGTACCAATCACAGAAAACAACTGACAGTCCTGTTGGACCAGAACTAGAAAACATGGAGTCTGTGTTGTTTTCTATGAACTGCTTGTATGAATGCAGTCACTGCAGGCATGAAGATCTGCAGGAGGGTATGTACTGTACCACCCCCTTCCTCCTCCTGGAGTACAGACACACACATCTCAAATCAACTCAAAACTCAGCCTGCCCAGTTTACCAGAACATGGCCTTCTTCACTTAGCAAGGGAGACAGATGGTTTTCTGCTGCCCCCTGCTGACAGATAAGGGCAACACTGCTTGGATAGCAGGAAGGAAGGAATTATGAGGCAACTGGTAGAAACATTAGCTGCAGAGATGGAATTGAGGCTCCAATCCATATACTGTAGTATCACAAGTAAATAGAAAATTGTAACTGAAGATTAAGCTGTCTTGTTTAGTGCTAAATTAAAATGTTTATTATTCAGATTTTTTGTACCCAAATGCATCTTATTTTATTGTACTGTAGAATCGTTGCAGTAAAACAGTAAAAATATCTTTCTTGTAACTTCATCTCTACCTTACCTTGGAAGTTCAAGCTTGAGTATCGTACAAGAAAAAATGTGTCCTTTAGAGCAGTGGTTCTCAATCTCTGGTCCGCCTGCTCCCTTCAGGTGGTCCGTAGAAAGGTTACATAATTACGGAAAGGAAGCGGCAGCATAGTTTATAGATAGGGCTTTTGTTTTTTGGTGTTTATTTGTTTTATTCTTCAGTGCATATTTTTAGCTATTTTCAAGTTATGTAAATAGTTTTTTTTTCGGGGCTTTCGTTTTTGATATAATGAATGAAATGAGTGTTTTCAGTTACTTTCCAAAATGATAGAGCGTTTTTTTTTTTCTGTCAAAATATGTATAGTAGTAACTTGACAGTACTTGCACACTTGAGTTGTAACTCTTTCCTTTGCTGTGTTCCACAGTGAAATCCTTATGGTCACGGGCATATCCTTCTGGGATTGTTGTGTGTAGGCATTTTTTTACATTTTGCCACAGTTTGCAATTTCATTTTAAATCCTCTGTATCTTAACTGTAATACATCTTTAAACTCTGCTAACAACCCTCCATTCCTAATTGTAACCTCGTTTTAAATCTCAAAAGCAGAGTCTCCAATAGAAATATGGGAATGTGCTGCCACTTAGTAGTTGGGGTGGGTTTAAAGTATTCAGAACGAATCAATGATAGATACAAGGCAGGAAGGTGGGACATTGCCCAGCTGCACTGGGAAATGTATATATATATTTCTATTTGTAGTGGGTTTTATTTTTTAATGGAAAGGGGTAAAGTCAACGTGAATTGATTAACCATTTCCACTGTTTTTCCGGTGTTTATTGGCTATCCACCGATTTCATTTTTGTGTGCGTTGTGTTGCATTAACATACTGCTGTAGTTGGAGGCACAGAGCGAAGCAACACAACGCACAAGCCCTGGAGTGTTATTCCGTTTCTAAAATGGATACAATTAATACTATTTTTTATTATATATCCTTCCACTTGAGACAAAATAGTCCAAAAAATAAGCTTCTATTTGTTGTAAACATTAAACTGGATGTTTTCAACGTTTCCATTTATTGTAATTAATTAAAATTAATGAAGCCTCTGTGCTGGTCTCAATCACTCCATAAACAGAGCTGACATAACCCACAGTGTTTGCCTTGTTAGTGACCAAGCATTTAAAAATGCCAATCATGTATTTTTGTTGATAATGAAAAGATACAGAAAAGGAGGCAAAGACAAAGTTCACTATCCACGCATTACTACCACTGACCTGAAGAAGCCAATACAAAAACACAATACTGGCATTTTTAAATGCTTGGTCACTATCAACTATATGCAAAATAAAACAGTAGTGGAATTTCTTTGACCGAATTTGAGAAATGCAGAAGAACTATTTACCAATTTAGCAAGAAAGGCTACATTATATTTGTCAATTGTTACCAAATATGTGGATGCTGAAAGAAGTTTTTGTTCATAGGGACACATTTTCACAGAGCAACGTCAATCCATGAAAGAAGACAGGTTAACCAACTGATGATGCTTAAGTTGAATTGCAAAATATAATGCACAAGAACTGAGAATGGATTTTTTTTTGTCTTTCATGAAGATATAAGTAACACATGGGCGTCTATGAACAACCTTTTTTTCAATATATTCAAAGAACAAAACAAAACCACTAAAAAAAAAAATAGATACAATAAATAAACACAGCTCACATGTTACAGAATCTATCAAATGTCCAGATTCCAATAAATGGTTATATTATCTATACTGTTCAGGGACTGGTGCCAGAAATGGGAAATCTATTTAAAAAAAACCTCCTCTGTTGAATAAATATATATTTGTGCCCGGTGAGATCCAGAAATCATTTACGAAATGATTTGCGTAAAAGTGTACTGGTACATTAAAAACCTATAAATAGTGTATTTACACTTATGAGTTCTCTGAAATAATATTGAAAAAAAAATCCTTTTAAAATCCTGTTATACGTATTCACAGGGATGTAAGGGTTAAATAAATGTCGATAGCCATCTACAGCATTCTGTTTATTAATCTGCTCATTCGTACTTTGTAGTAATGGTATTACCAATTCAAATGGTTAAGGTAAAGTAATGATTGCTCATTACGTGGCTTACTGTGGAGGCTATATCGACATCTTGGGGCTGTAGGACTAAATTACAGGTTAAAAAAACGAGCTGTGAAAAACGCAGGGCCCTACTTACAGGAAATAGTTCTTGAAGGTATGATGGTGACATTTCAACTATATGTATGCTGTTTCAGGTACATGATTTTTACAGATCTACCAACTGATTCATTTTTGAAAACTACATACTATAAACAATATGTACCATTTTTCATGGGATTATCTTTAGTCACATTTACTGCTGGGGCAAGATTTCTGTACAGTGTGTTGCAAGAATGTCTCAGAGTTTCATCACAAATTGGTGGGTTGCATGGACTGGATGGCGACATAGACTGATACGACTGTAGAAGTATATGTTTTTATTATTGTAGTACTGTACGCAAATAATATCAGTAATATTCAAGAGAAAAGCCAAGACACTAACCGTAACTAGAATATGTGTTAGGACATAAACTGAGGAGAATGTCATCTCAGATTGCATGGTTTAAAAACATTATGTAAAATGGATATGTGAAAAATATCTGAATCATTGATACAGTATCCAGGTTAAAATGAAGTGGCAGTTAAAAGAGACGGATGTATGCAATCACTCAACCATGCCTACAATGCAATCAGAATTCACTTTAAGAAAGCGTAAGGTTAACCTACTGAAAGGGTAAGAACTGGGAAACATGTTACACTTTCAATTTAAAGAAAACACTGATAATATATATTTTTTTAACTTGACCACGGTTTCCTTCTCAGCAATAGGGAAATTGTCAACGATATTAAACAAGGCCAAGCAAAAAATTTGCAAGGAGGCGAAAGACAGCAGAGCAATAAAAACAGATGTACCATATCATAGGCAAAGCTGATGGGGAGACCTGGAGAAGGCAAAACAATTGTACCAACAAATCTATCCAGACAAAGGTGAGGCAGAGTTCAAATAAAATAAAAACAAGCACTATGTTAACCCAGGTTTTCCTGGATGTTTAAAATCTGTGATTTTGCTACAGTTCAAATTTCAAAGGCAACTTAAATGAAGTCTTTTCCATTTATAGTACCGTTTTAAAAGACATTAGAACCATAGTAATATGGGTATTGCATTACTGTGCTGTACCCTTGTATTATTTACCAGATTGAGGGTGTAGATAGTAGGTGTACACATTTATTAAAGCCATTGAAAACTCACTTTTTGAATTACAGACATACGAACAACCACCATTCCCAAGGTGTTCATAACTCAGAGGTTCTACTGTATAAAAGACACTGGGGGGGGGGTCATTCAAATCAAATTGTGTTTATATTGCGCCTTTCATACAAAAAGGATCTCAAAGCACTGTACAATATAAAGCAAGGAATAAAATACATGTCTAACATACACAAAACTGTCAACAATTAGACCACTACATTTTAAAAAAAACAGTCTAATAAAGAATATTTTGAAAACAGAAATTTAAAGAGATAAAATATACTGATCTATAGTATATTGCCAACATCTTGCAAATTTAATTTACTGTTGAGTACAACTTTGTCATGCATCTTTCTTCGACTTCAGGGATGTCTAAAGCACATTCAGGTTTATTTTACTCCCATTGTACTTTTAAGCACCATATAAATAACAATGTTTTAAAATATATATATTACAGATTATAAAAAATTTAACACATACATGTTTGTAATTGAACTTCATAACTATAAAATACTCAATGGTAGAATAAATAAGCAATTTATGTACAGTAAATTATTTTACAAATGTTTTGACTAGCAGTATTTCTCAATGTCGTCCAACAATAAATAACTAAATACTGTGCTGCTATCTAATGTATGATGTAGATTCTTTATTAAGGCCACCCCAACCCAATGAAATGGCAATATTTTTACCAAATGAGAAGAACCACTTGTCTCTGTGTTTAGGGTTTTTCTCACACCCACCATAATGCTAAAAACTGCAGCACAACTACAGGTACTGTACCAGTACTTTATGTTTACTGTTAAGACTATCACTCTCAGACAAAAAGTTTAAAAAAAAAAAAAATCATTTTTCATAATATTCAGAAATGAGGACAACCTAGGGTATTTTGTATAGTTTGTGAATTGAAATAAAGTGCTACCTGTAGCTGATTAACAGATTGGCTGTGGGGTATTGTAAATTGTGTATTACATTTCTAAGGGATTTACTCATGGATCATACATTAGGAAACAGTGCCCTGGACTAGAGCAAAGATTGAATGTACTTTAAAAGATTGTTAGTGGGAGCATTTGCATGCAACACCGCAACTGGGAAATGAAGGACCACAGTGCCCGATTCCTCTGCCTGCAGTCAAGAAGTTCTCAGGTGGTTCATGGAGAGGGGTGGAAATGGGAAAACACGGAGAAGCACTCTGGTGTGTATAACCTCCCAGTAAAAACGGAAATTACTCAAATTTCAATGCAATGTCTCTAAATTGAAAATATCTGGGGTCCCTCTATTAAACCTACCAATTATTATTGCCAGTTATAACATATGTGAAGCAGTACAACCTCTGTTCTTGGTTAGGTCCCAGATAATCATTTGATCTCAAAATGTTACTTAATTCCAAGGCAGTCATCACATTACCTACAGTAGTCACCTCAAACAACCTTCAGGTCAACAATTTCAAGTCGATACAAGTACTACATTTCTTAATGTATCAACATAGAAACTCGTGTCATCTTCAATAAATGCATATTATTCTGTATTATATTTAAAAAGCGCCCAGATTATTGGCCTTTCATTGTAGTTATATACAGACAGGATATACTCATTGACAGTTACTGTGTACTCCCTAACAGTACTGGCACACTTAGCTCTATGACCTATATGTATACCGTAATAATGTGTACTTCCAGGACAACATGTAATAACGAGGAATAAATATATCAATGCACAGTCACGGTGTAAACTTTATTTTATAAAAATAATAATAATAATAATAATAATAATGGGTGTGAATAAGGTCAACTAGATCTGTGACAGTAGTAGCTAGGAACACAGGCAGTACACAATGCAGTCAACCTTTATTTTTATCATCACTTACCAAACAGAGACTGTGACTGAAAATAATGTCTGTAATGTCCATGGTGACTCTGCGGTATTCCCCTACATGTTCGTATTAATTTTATCCCGTTCAGGATCCCCCGACTCCCCAGTCTCAAGGAGGCCGCCATGTTCGTGTCCTCCTAGAGTAAGGGCTGCCCCAACACCGCCTGAAAAGCACAGCCTCTATCGTAAGAAATATTTTTATAACTCGTCAATGCATGATGGACGGTACTATGAAATTATAATTACATTGTATGTTCTGAGACGCATTTGAATTAAAAAAAAAAAAGCTTCGAGATGTGGCAGTGGTTTTAATAATTAGAAACGAGAGGCACACACCTATTTTTTAAATGCCAAAAGCTTTTGCTATTTCAAATAATCATCATGACTCTCGAATTCATTCACCTTGTTCAAGTACAAGCGAGTTCAAGAAAACTGGCAGCTGTGTGTCATCTGCAACAGCGACAAGTGTATTGACGGTCCCAATACAGACGCTTGAAGCGGCCCTTTCTTCATAGCGTCGCCTTAGCATCTTGCTGTACATAGCTGGTTTACTGTACTGGGAAAGTGGGTAGACTGAACTGGCAGGCTGAATACTCTTACGACCTGACCCAGAATTTACAGTTTGTTTAACAAAAGTGAATAGGCTTCAGTTATGTGTTTACGTCAGTCGTAAAGTAGTCGTAGTCGTGTGTGTTTGGCCAGAGAGGTAAAAAGTTCAGTAAGGGTAGTTTAGTCTGCCCAGGCTGCCCTAGTAACACAACACTCACCTTGGCCTCTTCTACATGCAATGGGGACTGTCCTGATCACCACAGTACACTATGAGGTACTGTAATATGTAAGAAGTATTACTATTATTATTGCTTAACAAAATAAAAAGAACACAGTATACAAAATAGGTAAGATGGTAGTTGAATTTTCACAGACCAGCAACATGACACGACTGCCAAGACCAGACAGCAATGTGATACCTGCTGCATGCTTTGTTCATCACCGTCAACTTTGGCACGGGACCAGAATAAACAATAAAGCTTTTTGTCTTGTATAAATTTGGGGTAAAGTTTGCAAGTTTTCTGTTTTGCAACATTAACAAGTACACGTGAGAATTCAATAATGCACTTAACCAACGTACACGTGAGAATACAATAATGTATACCATAGGTACAGCATATGAATCTCAGGCGAAGTTGTTTAAGCAGCGCGAGCAAGGACATTGCGCTGCTTACCACGTTTTAACGTGCAGCTAAAAATAACACTACAACGGTGTAATATTAACATAGAAGTCATATGTTTTGTGTTTTTTTAGTACTTAAGACAATTTCTCATTTGGAATGCTGCAAAAAGTTGGGAACATTAATCACTCCATAGAGTGAAATTGCCCAACATCACCCAAGCAGCTACTTTGTATAAATGTCTGATGTATACAAATATTTATATTAACTAGATGCAGTGGTTCTGAAACAGCATTTATTTTGGTTTCGTTTGTGGAACTCCATTGTACACAAGGGATTGAGTGGTTGTTCAAATGGTTTCTTCTTAAAATACATTTGAGAGTGACTCAAGTATCAGAGGGAAACTGAAGATTTGGTTTACCAGGTAAAACCCGTCAGTACAATTTAAACCTGTTTCGTGCACCTCATTGCAAAAATAAGAAAGTTATCATCGTCTGTATTTGTGGGACTCACATGTCCCTTGTACCTTAAAGGGTTAGGCAGGTTGAAACCATGGATTCTTTCAAAAGCTTTGGGATGCCATGGTGTGAAGGGCACTATATAAAAATAAATGTGTATTATACTGTAATTTATTTTAACGTTGTCTTCCATTATTATGTGATCCCAGTGAATAAAAAACATAAAACATGTAAAATCATCCCTTGTCTAAACATTTGGTATATTATGTATTTTTAAATTAAAGAGAAACTTTTAAAGGACATTTTTCTTGTTTAGATTCACTTTATTTTTTTCTGTTTCAGGCACATGCCATCCTGGTGACTTTTTAAATGTTTAAAGCACCTCTGTTGCTTCAATACAGCTCTGTGAAGTACTGCACGCCAGAGTGAAATCATTACTCTTCCTCCCTGTAACACACTGCCCCTGTATGTAGCCTAAGAAATACATGCAAAATATTACTACTACATAGTCAATTCTAACATGTGCAGGGATTCTGTTCATACGTACATATAGTGAGAGAGAAGAAAAGTAATTGATAAACTGAAAACTAACTATTTTAATAATTGGCTACAACGTTGCGGCTTCCACTTTCGTCTGATGGCATGAGTTAGCTAGGTAGACTTAGACACTGATCCCTGAGCTCTGCAGGCAGTTCTACCAGCTGGGCTGAGTGACGGCCACTGGAGGAGGCATCAGCCTCAAGCATGGGTGAGTCGCAAAGAACTAGAAACCACAAAGGCATATAGACCACACTCCTGCCAGTAATGCATAGAACGCTTTCCAAACAGATAAGGTCAACATGATGTTATCACATAAGTTAATAAGGAATAATTTGTCGTAAAGAAATGTGTACTCACTAGTTATATCCATTGTCTTTCATGATGAATCATTCTATAAATGCTAAGCAACTGAAGTGTTTCCACAATTTCTTTTTTTGATGATTGAAATTTCTTGAATTTGCTGTAGCATGATTTTATAATATTATTATTTGTTTATTTAGCGGACGCCTTTATCCAAGCTGCAGAGTCACTTACAACAATGTCTCACAAGGAGGTTAAGTGACTTTCTCAGGGTCACACAGTGAGTGAGCTGGGATTTGAACCGGGGATCTTCTGGTTACAAGCCCTTTTCTTTAAACAGTGGACCACACCGCCTAACAGCATGTGAAGTTATTCCAGTTCTTAAATTTAGATCTGCTTGTAAACATTATGTTACAAACAAGCATTTTTTTGTAGAATTAAAGAGTTAGGTATGAACTTAGTACCTGTTGCATTTGAAGTAAATCTGTGAATTGCCTTTTAAGAGTACCATTACTATTTTTCCTGTATAGTAAAATACATTTCAATGAGGAAAATATATAATTATAAAATAACAATATAATGCATATACATTTAGTGTTACATGGATAGAATCAGTGTTCTATAAAGTAGTATCTAGTATGACTTGTGTTAAGTATTACTATAATTTATTATACATTTCATTTAACTATTTAACTGTTTGTCTGTCACATACTACATTGTAAACATGATAATAGCCTTAGTTTTGTACCAATCTTCACCCAAAGATTGCATTTGACTTTCATCTTTCACTTACAGTGCACTTATTACACTATTATGAGGACCCTCTCCATAAGCCTGCACTGGTTTTCATTTAAGGTAATGGCTGCAGATACAAGAATACGTGATTCTAGTTTAATAATACATTCAGAAACACTATGGTCCCTAAAGGTGAGACAATAACTGAATCTAGTACTCACTCTGCACAAAGCTTCTGAGAAAAGTGACCTAACACAATTACCACCCAGCCCAAAATCGCATTACAGGCTTTGTGAGCGAGACTTCCGTTTCTCATCATCTGTGTCTACACATTTACACACGCTTGCTTTCCTGTACTCCTTCATACACCAAAGCTGCAAGCAAGATTTTAACACAAGATATATTGAAACGCCACAACTACACAACAGCCAAGAAGCAAAGTGATACCGTTCATTCGTATGGTCAAAAGTTACTCTCCACATAAAGTGTTTGATAAATGATTTTGTAGGGCTGGCAAAAAAGATGTATATAAATTAGTGGAATTATTTCAAATACTGTACTTAATGATAAAACAGTATATTAATTGACTTTAGTGTAGTGCAACCTTTACCTAATCAAGCCTTGCTGAACAGCAGCCATTGATAACACTATGTAACACAATTTTTGTTCCTGGGTAGTAAGTGTTATTTCCTAATTGCTTATGCCTCAAAAGTATAGAAAATGGCTATTATTCCCCACAAACTTTGCTTTTGTGACCAGGAGTGATATTTTGAAATTTACCTATTTCCAATGAGAAAACGGGCGAATTTGTGTCTTTTCGTTCACATAAAGTCAGAAAAAAACAACATATGAATCCAAATTAACATGTATTTATACTAAAGTAATACAAAAATGACTACAAAAGATTTAGAAGTGAGTAGTTTTTCGAGATTTACGATTATACTGTAAATCACTTTGACGAATCAGCCTCCAAATGTAGTCTCCCATCATGTTCTCGTTATACTGTCCTTCATTGACAGCTCACCCAGGAGCCTCAAAGCCGTGCTGCTCCATAATGGTAACAAGTACCCGTCTCTTCCCCTGGCTCACTCGGTGCACCTCAAAGAGGATTACAACAGCATCAAGACCTTGCTGGACGCCTTGAAGTATGGTGAGTACGGCTGGGACCCCCGGAAGGTGCTGATGCCACCACTGCACATCAAATTGGGCCTTATGAAACAATTTGTCAGAGCTCTAGATAAGGAGTCGGCAGCCTTCAAGTACCTTCAAGACTTCTTCCCTAAGCTGTCTGAGGCAAAGGTCAAAAGCCGGTGTCTTCGTCGGACCACAGATAAAGAAGATCCTGGAGTGCAATGAATTCCCCAAGAAGCTCACTAGTAAGGAGAAAGCGGCTTGGAACAGCTTTGTCGCAGTGGTTCGGGGCTTCCTGGGCAATCACAAGGCCGAAAACTATGTGGAGCTGGTTGAGACTCTGGTGAAGAACTACGGCACAATGGGCTGTAGGATGTCCCTCAAAGTCCATATCCTTGATGCTCATCTTGATAAATTCAAGGAGAACATGGGAGCGTACTCGGAGGAGCAAGGCGAGCGCTTCCACCAGGATATACTGGACTTTGAACACCGCTACCAAGGACAGTATAACGAAAACATGATGGGAGACTACACTTAGGGGCTGATTCGTGAAAGTGATTTACAGTATACTCGTAAATCGCGAAAAACTACTCACTTCTAAATCTTTTGTAGTCATTTTTGTATTACTTTAGTATAAATACATGTTAATTTGGATTTATATGTTGTTTTTTTCTGACTTTATGTGAATGAAAAGACACAAATTCGCCTGTTTTCTCATTGGAAATAGGTAAATTTCAAAATATCACTGTCCTGGTCACAAAAGCAAAGTCTGTGGGGAATAATAGCCATTTTCTATACTTTTGAGGCATAAGCAATTAGGAAATAACACTTACTACCCAGGAACCAAAAAAAAAAAAAAAAATTGTTACATGGTGTAATTGTTGTTATAGTCTAAATGTATGCTTCAATTGACTGTCAAAAAGCATTAAAAACTAGCCATTGTTTAACTAGGGACCATTTAATTCTAGATTATTGTGTTGCCATCTTGGCCTTCTGTAGCACAGGAACAAAAGATCACAAATTCAGAGAGTAGCCAGGAGCTTCTCTAGCAGAACCCACATTGTTGTGTTGAAGAGGGGGTGCTGTGTTCTCTGTGTTTAGAGATAAAAAGGAAAACCGGGACCTTTGCTGTCTACCAGTGGTATGTAATAACTTACATACACATGTTGGCTTGCTAGTAGATGATTACCATTCCCAAGCAATCTGAATCTGTGGCCTTCAGTTTTAAAACAGATCAGTTGATTGTGAGCCTTTGTGCACCAGTCCATGTGACCATGTGGTCAGATCTCAACACACTGTATTGTATCTATTATACCATATATATTTCAAATATTGAAGCTTCTTTTGATATCTGTACAAGTGCATTTCGTCTGGCCAAAAAAACAGATTAACCTCAGAGTGGCCAATGCATTTGGAGCTCTGATCATTTTAAATAAGAGCAGGCACTTGCAGATAGGGGACAGCTTGGATTTTTAAACACTGTTATATAAAAAGAGCAATCAAAGCCATCCCTCGCCTTGTGAACCCCTTTGCCTTTGCATACTCTCCTGTTTCACACAATCCAGATGTTGGTGAGTGCAGCCAAAGTGGCAGGAATTAGGAGATAAGGCACAGATTAACTCAACAGATCAGTTCAATCAATCTGTGTTCAATCAATCTGTTAGAATATCTATGTCCTTTTTAGAAGTATTAATCCATAGGCTCTGTGGCAGTTGGAATCTTCATGTATCTTTGTTTCTGACCAATACAAGTTCTTTAAAATCAAGCTACAAAACTTACTGGGCATGAAATCTGAGCTGTACTACTTATTACATTTATTAGAAGAAAAACAAGTATTTTTTTTTATCTGTGTCATAGCCTGCTATTCTATACTTTTCTCAACTTGCATGCTGTAACCGTAAAGTAAAACATTCCAACAGTTTTTCAGTTTATAAATGTGGCCTTTTTGTGAGAAAATGGAGTGAAAATATAAGGGAATTTACATTGCAACTGCCAGTGGTTAATTTCTAATTACATAGGGTCAGAAAGAATACTTTTTTGCCAGCGTCAAATAGTCACCACTTAAATAAAATATTTTAATAAATCATATTTGAAAATGTCTAGTGCTCGATTTGTGTATGTACAGGTTTGTAACACTTTGCTGTTTATTTTAAAACTGCTTGGAATTTTTTTCAACTATTTATTAGTGTTCTAAAATGCTTTTTACTGTATGTGTAACCGCAACTGCACTGTCCATCTAAAACCACACACTTCAATTTCTTTCCATTTCAATTCAAACAGCTGAATATAAATATAATACTGGTATTTCTAGTTCATTACTAGTATTCACTTTCAACACACAAAAACATTACTAGTGAACTACCAGTTCCTGATGTTGACTTTCACTTTTCTATTTGACTAGTTGAGTTTTCGAATATTAGATGCTACCACTAATTTACAGTATAAACAAGATATGTTAAGAAAGCAAAACATTTTATTAAAAAAAAAAGTCCACTTCTATTGAAAGCTTCTGACAATACATACATTGATTAGGCACCAAGTAGCCAATTATTATTATTTATTTCTTAGCTGACACCCTTATCCAGGGCGACTTACAATTGTTACAAGATATCACATTATTTTTACATACAATTACCCATTTATACAGTTGTTTTTTTTTTGTTTGTTTTTTTTTTACTGGAGCAATCTAGGTAAAGTACCTTGCTCAAGGGTACAGCAGCAGTGTCCCCACCGGGATTTGAACCCACGACCCTCCGGTCAAGAGTCCAGAGCCCTAACCACTACTCCACACTGCTGCCCACTGCCCACTGCCCAATGCACATTTCAATTTATATTCCATATTCAAGTATCAAAACCAAACAAAGATCCAAACTACCTGTCAAATGCTGAATTGTTTGCATTTTAGCACCAAAAAGCGTAAAAACTTTATTTTTAAAATAAAATATAAAATTTGTGCTTAATTTTAAACTAAAGAAGGTTCTTATTCTAACATAGACAATGTTTCGCGTTCTTGTCTCCTATACTAGACATTTCTTCTGTAACAGTAATTGCTGCTATCTTTTTTTTAAATTTTTTTTATATAGAGATCAGATCTCCATCGCCCCTTCAGGAGTATCAGAAAGTCTGATAAGTCTGACTTATCCATATTGATACAACAGAGCAATTCATTAAACAAATGAGCAAACACTTATGCATTTCACTTCAAACTATTTAATCAGAAAGCAGCATCCCTTTACACTATGCACCCAGGGATACTTTGTTTTTGTTTACAAAATGATGTAAGTTCTGTGTGTTTCCCTTTCAAGTAGAAAATGTAACCATTACCGAATGGGATATATCTCTTATAGCCTGAATTACCTGAGCACTTATATCAAAACTGCTCCTTTAAGAGCCCCATATGTGTCAGGCGTCTCTGCCCCCAGGGGCTGGTGGTGGTAAAGGGATCCAATCTTGGATCCAGGCTCCCATCTTGCTCCTGTGACATATTGGGTTGTATAAAGGTATCAGCGCTGATCCTGAGCTCAGTTTCAGCTTCTGATCCTACTTCGATCTTGCTTCAGAGCAGGATCAGAGTCGGATCAGAGCTTGATCTAATATTTTACAATTGAGGAATTATTTGTAGACTGTAAGACGAGAGAGTGTTTTGTGATCGGCAAAATTAGGTTTACTGTTTGAATCCCGCCCTGTTGCAGTTTAGGACTATTGTAATATTAATTTTCATTTAAAAAAAAAAAAAAAAGAAAAAACACCAGTTTGGTACAATTTAAACACACATTGCTAAAAGAGCCAAATGTCTACGTGTCAAAATATGTAACAAATTGTAAAGAAATGTCTGTGAATGCTAGAGCTAATGTGGCACAATGCAAATTTAATGGGAGGTATGAAAATTGCCCTTCAGTATTTCTAGAAACGTTGAGGTTTTCCCCATACATTTAGTGTCCATTTTCCAAACAATATAAAAAAAGCAGAAAAGTAGAAAACTGAAGTTACAATAGAAATTAAATGTGCGCTACTTAGTGTTGGAGCAACAAAGTCTCGAATGCGGGTTTGTTTGAAAGCTCTCTTTTTAGATGCCATTGCTATCAAAGACCGGACAAGCAAAAGTTGAGTTGGATCAGCGTCGGGTTGCTGTTCCAGCCAGTCCAATCCTCTCTGAAAGCACTCCATAGCTTCAAACTTTCTGGTTTGTATTTCCAACCTTTTCCCACTTAGACTTCCCATGTCTAAACAGCAGCATTATCATAACCCTGGTTCCCTGAAATAAACATGTAACCATTACCCTTCAAGGTCACTGCATTCATTTCAACGCAGCAGACCTGAAGAGAAAATGCCGCTGAGTCCTATGCATCAGTCTTTATTCTCCTGGGAGCGGAGATGATGCCTGACGCATACAGGGCTCTTAAAGGAGCAGCTTTGATTTAAGTGCTCAGGTAATTCGGGCTATTAGAGATTGTGACAAAGATTGCTGTAGGGGTGACGTCAGACCCGCAAGAACACACAGTACTGCGAGTGAAATGATAAATGCGCACGACAAATGGCACGTTGGCCAAACAAAACAAACAGTGGACAAAACAAATGAACAGAAACAGAACAAGTACCGTGCTGTTTCCACTCCAAACATGCGTAGCAATTGTTATGATTGTATAATTATTTTTCTCCTCTCTCTCTCCCATTCTCCACTTATGAACACCCAAACCCCATGTGTGTGAAACATTCATTCTTTTTATACAGCTAATCAATCATTCACTTGAATCTCGGCACAGTCTGCACGTGGACTAATTGTGCACTTCCCGTGCCCCCATACAAATACCCATTTTAATCTGCAGGTGAAGTGATTGTGCAATCCCCGTGCCTAAATACAATTATACATTTTACATCACCTGTGCTACATAACCCACACTCTGTGCACCACTACAATAATACATATAACAGACAACATAAAACACAAAATACACACAGGGGCAGGGCACCCTGCCACAGAGAGATATCCCATTCGGTAATGGTTACTATTTCAAGGAACCAGGGTTATGATAATAATCTAACGTTTGTATATTTTTTCTTTTTATTGTTTTATTGTGTCTCTCCAGCCTGAAGACATGTTTGTATGTGATGTGGAGGAACAGGATATCAGCTGCCCTCCGGCCTGTAAGAAGCTGAAGAGCCAGTGCACCCCCCTGTTTATGAACGCCTACACCATGAGAGGTAGGCTAAAACAACCCTGGGAATTGTTTCAGGAAGTAGAAGTCATTTTTTTGATGGCAGTTTTCTTAACTGCAGGGCTAACGTCCAGTTTGTGTTCCACCTTATAACAAGAACACAAGTGCTAGTGTAATAGCATAATAAGGCAAATGGGAGCCAGGACCATACCGCATTAATAACCTGTTAACTAGTATACACTTTGCTGGTCTCTATTAGCAATACAATTAAATAATTTAAAGCCATTCATATTTTAGCTGTAAATGCACCGCGGTTCAAATATTTGAAGGTAAACAAAAGAAACCTGATAAGACAACAGTTAGTATGTCTCAAAGGATATGATAAAACATTCATTTAAAGTACAACAGAGAGAGAATAACATTTATATTTCTGTTCCAGTAGAAACTAACACAGAAGGTGAATAGGGTTCACTGCAGCTTGACATGCTGCGTCATAATAATTACAACTATGCTTCAGTTAAATTCATAAAGGCTTCCGTGTGATAAAAAAAATCATTCTTGTTTTGTTTTCTAGCGGTAGTAAATAGATCAAGTGAGTTGTTTTTTTGTGGCAAGCAGTTTCAATATTGGGTAGAATGGTGTTTTGGGGGTGCATAAATATAGATATTATTATAATTATTATTTCTTAGCAGACGCCCTTATCCAGGGCGATTTACAATTGTTACAAGATAGCACATTATACATTATTTCACATTATACAGATATCACATTATTTTTTTTACATACAATTACCCATTTATACAGTTTTTTTTTTTTTTTTTTTACTGGAGCAATCTAGGTAAAGTACCTTGCTGAAGGGTACAGCAGCAGTGTCCCCTACCAGGGATTGAACCCACGACCCTCTGGTCAAGAGTCCAGAGCCCTAACCACTACTCCACACTGCTGCCCTTATCTGGGTTTACATGATTTTGGCTAGAAAAATATATATTTTACAGAATCTTAATAATCGATGCTGGATGAAGGTTGTGTCTAGTATTGTAGGAAGAGGCACTTAGTATTTTTATTTTTTTTTAAGTTTACAGAAATTAATTTTAGCAAAACATGTTTTTTAAAAAAAAAAAGTATACACCAGTGATCATTCTCTAAGGTTTAAAACAAAATATATATTTTTTGTTAACTTCAACATTTCTTTATACAGTTTCTACAAGTTGAAGTTGAAAGGTGTTCCATGAAAGTGGAAGCAACAGATTTCGTTCTACATTTTCTGGCATCATGTAGTCTAGTGTCCCATTAATCTGATACGAGCACTCCTGCCTGTTTATTTCCCCACAGGTGTGAATGCTACGACTACCTCTTTGATATTGCTGTCCAGATGAACCAGTGTGGTCTGGACCCATCCCAGCTCCCAGCCGAGGAGAAAGGAATCGTATGAAATGGGAGGGTGTAACCTTGAAACAAAAATGAAATGCTGAAACACATTGATTTTAACAGCTTCAGTCTGTCACTTTATATATATATATATATATATATATATATATATATATATATATATATATATATATATATATAATGTTAGAGGTCAGCACAGGTAGAAAGGCTAGTGGATAACTCGACACTGTCATTTCACGTGACTGACCTCTGACTGGAAACGGATCGTTCATTCATTCATTCACAACTACCAAGTGCAGCTGCTTACAGTGTCAGTTCATAATGAGTGAGAGGTGAAAAATTAGTTCTCGTAAAAATAATGCTGTAGTTATTTTATTAATTCTTATTTCAATCAAACTATACGAGTTGTACCGAGTTTGTACAGTACTGTACACTGTACAGAAGGCAGAGTTGAGATGGCACTGGATTATTTTTTTTTCTGAGTGCAAGACATTGTTGTTTCAGAAGAATATATATATATATATATATATATATATATATATATATATATATATATATATATACTGTATATATTTATATATACAGTACTGTGCAAAAGTTTTAGGCAGGTGTGAAAAAATGCTGTAAAGTAAGAATGCTTTCAAAAATAGACATGTTAATAGATTATATTTATCAATTAACTAAATGCAAAGTGAGTGAACAGAAGAAAAATCTAAATCAAATCCATATTTGGTGTGACCACCCTTTGCCTTCAAAACAGCATCAATTCTTCTAGGTACACTTGCACAAAGTCAGGGATTTTGTAGGCATATAGTCAGGTGTATGATTAAACAATTATACCAAACAGGTGCTAATGATCATCAATTCAATATGTAGGTTGAATCACAATCATTAACTGAAACAGAAACAGCTGTGTAGGAGGAATAAAACTGGATGAGGAACAGCCAAACTCAGCTAACAAGGTGAGGTTGCTGAAGACAGTTTACTGTCAAAAGTCATACACCATGGCAAGACTGAGCACAGCAACAAGACACAAGGTAGTTATACTGCATCAGTAAGGTCTCTCCCAGGCAGAAATTTCAAGGCAGACAGGGTTTCCAGATGTGCTGTCCAAGCTCTTTTGAAGAAGCACAAAGAAACGGGCAACGTTGAGGACCGTAGACACATTGTCAGAGCAGAAGGAAGCAAGTTTTCTTCCAGGACAACCTTGTACTTGGCTTGATTCATGCGTCCTTCACAAAGACAAATCTGCCCGATTCCAGCCTTGCTGAAGCACCCCCAGATGAGTCCAATTTTCAGCTTTGCCCAACACCTCGTCGTCTAATGGTTAGACGGAGACCTGGAGAGGCCTACAAGCCACAGTGTCTCGCACCCACTGTGAAATGTGGTGGAGGATCGGTGATGATCTGGGGGTGCTTCAGCAAGGCTGGAATCGGGCAGCTTTGGCATGAAGCAAGCCAAGTACAAGGTTGTCCTGGAAGAAAACTTGCTTCCTTCTGCTCTGACAATGTTCCCCAACTCTGAGGATTGGTTTTTCCAGCAGGACAATGCTCCATGCCACACAGCCAGGTCAATCAAGGTGTGGATGGAGGACCACCAGATCAAGACCCTGTCATGGCCAGCCCAATCTCCAGACCTGAACCCCATTGAAAACCTCTGGAATGTGATCAAGAGGATGATGGATGGCCACAAGCCATCAAACAAAGCCGAGCTGCTTGAATTTTTGCGCCAGGAGTGGCATAAAGTCACCCAACATCAATGTGAAAGACTGGTGGAGAGCGTGCCAAGACGCATGAAAGCTGTGCTTGAAAATCAGGGTTATTCCACCAAATATTGATTTCTGAACTCTTCCTAAGTTAAACATTAGTATTGTGTTGTTTAAAAATGAATATGAACTTATTTTCTTTGCATTATTCAAGGTCTGACAACACTGCATCTTTTTTGTTATTTTGACCAGTTGTCATTTTCTGCAAATAAATGCTCTAAATGACAATATTTTTATTTGGAATTTGGGAGAAATGTTGTCAGTGGTTTATAGAATAAAACAAAAATGTTCATTTTACCCAAACACATACCTATAAATAGTAAAACCAGAGAAACTGATAATTTTGCAGTGGTCTCTTAATTTTTTCCAGAGCTGTATATATATATATATATATATATATATATATATATATATATATATATATATATATATATACAGTGCCTTGCGAAAGTATTCGGCCCCCTTGAACTTTGCGACCTTTTGCCACATTTCAGGCTTCAAACATAAAGATATGAAACTGTAATTTTTTGTGAAGAATCAACAACAAGTGGGACACAATCATGAAGTGGAACTAAATTTATTGGATATTTCAAACTTTTTTAACAAATAAAAAACTGAAAAATTGGGCGTGCAAAATTATTCAGCCCCCTTAAGTTAATACTTTGTAGCGCCACCTTTTGCTGCGATTACAGCTGTAAGTCGCTTGGCGTATGTCTCTATCAGTTTTGCACATCGAGAGACTGAAATTTTTGCCCATTCCTCCTTGCAAAACAGCTCGAGCTCAGTGAGGTTGGATGGAGAGCATTTGTGAACAGCAGTTTTCAGTTCTTTCCACAGATTCTCGATTGGATTCAGGTCTGGACTTTGACTTGGCCATTCTAACACCTGGATATGTTTATTTGTGAACCATTCCATTGTAGATTTTGCTTTATGTTTTGGATCATTGTCTTGTTGGAAGACAAATCTCCGTCCCAGTCTCAGGTCTTTTGCAGACTCCATCAGGTTTTCTTCCAGAATGGTCCTGTATTTGGCTCCATCCATCTTCCCATCAATTTCAACCATCTTCCCTGTCCCTGCTGAAGAAAAGCAGGCCCAAACCATGATGCTGCCACCACCATGTTTGACAGTGGGGATGGTGTGTTCAGGGTGATGAGCTGTGTTGCTTTTACGCCAAACATAACGTTTTGCATTGTTGCCAAAAAGTTCGATTTTGGTTTCATCTGACCAGAGCACCTTCTTCCACATGTTTGGTGTGTCTCCCAGGTGGCTTGTGGCAAACTGTAAACAACACTTTTTATGGATATCTTTAAGAAATGGCTTTCTTCTTGCCACTCTTCCATAAAGGCCAGATTTGTGCAGTATACGACTGATTGTTGTCCTATGGACAGAGTCTCCCACCTCAGCTGTAGATCTCTGCAGTTCATCCAGAGTGATCATGGGCCTCTTGGCTGCATCTCTGATCAGTCTTCTCCTTGTATGAGCTGAAAGTTTAGAGGGACGGCCAGGTCTTGGTAGATTTGCAGTGGTCTGATACTCCTTCCATTTCAATATTATCGCTTGCACAGTGCTCCTTGGGATGTTTAAAGCTTGGGAAATCTTTTTGTATCCAAATCCGGCTTTAAACTTCTCCACAACAGTATCTCGGACCTGCCTGGTGTGTTCCTTGTTCTTCATGATGCTCTCTGCGCTTTAAACGGACCTCTGAGACTATCACAGTGCAGGTGCATTTATACGGAGACTTGATTACACACAGGTGGATTCTATTTATCATCATTAGTCATTTGGGTCAACATTGGATCATTCAGAGATCCTCACTGAACTTCTGGAGAGAGTTTGCTGCACTGAAAGTAAAGGGGCTGAATAATTTTGCACGCCCAATTTTTCAGTTTTTTATTTGTTAAAAAAGTTTGAAATATCCAATAAATTTCGTTCCACTTCATGATTGTGTCCCACTTGTTGTTGATTCTTCACAAAAAATTACAGTTTCATATCTTTATGTTTGAAGCCTGAAATGTGGCAAAAGGTCGCAAAGTTCAAGGGGGCCGAATACTTTCGCAAGGCACTGTATATATGAATCCGCTTTATATCATGATTGCTGTGCAGGCATAATTCGTGATATAGAGCGGTTCATGATATAAACCGGGTTTCACGTTTGCCTATGACAGCACATTACAAGTGCGAGGGGAAAAAAAAAAGAAAACTAACAGTGAATTAAAGAGCAGTGTTTTAATACTGTACATTTCATTGTTCTTTACATTTAAACAAATGCATATAGTTTACTACAGGACAAATACATTTTGTATCATTAGTTGGAACGAAACAGTTTGTGTCATTATAAAAAAAGGCATGAATTGTCGACTGATGAGCGCTACCAGTTAGGCGTTGCTCTTGGTGTTTTTTTTTTTTTTGTGTGCATTTGTATAAGACTGATTATGTTAAGAAGAAAAATTTGGCAACGTTGGTGTTTTGTAACTGAACAGTATCCCTCAGCAGCCAAAGTAAACGTTAACCAGTGCCTTATCAGATATCAGTCACTCGCAGATATCTGTTCGGCCAAACAGAACATTGCAAGTATGCCCGGAGTGGGAGCTATCTCTCCGCCTGGACAACCGCAAGGGGCAGGGGGGCAGGGGGGGGGGGGGGAGGGGCTTCCTCCCTGCTGAGCGCTGAGATTAGGCCTTAATTATATATTAAAAAATAATAATTCCAGTATTGATTGTCACTAACCTTTCTTTTTATTTTGTATTGGTGGCGTAGGTGCAGGGAGCTGGGGGTCCTCTTTTGGGGGCAAGTGACGTTCACTTCCCAACCTTAGGCCCAGCCGAGCTGGCCTCAACCTCTGACAGGAAGGTTCTCTGAGAGCCAGAGGGGACACCCGGGCCAAATTTATCTTAACAATCTCTCTATCATTCCAGGTTCCCCCTGGGGGCAGCATAGTGCAAAATACTGCAGGGTTGCCCCCTATATGATTTAATATTTAAGGACCTGGTAGGAACAAAGACTTGGTTGCATACCACTGCCATCAATAATATGGCAGGAAAATCACTTTTAATAACAACCAACTGCCTTCTTTAGGAACTTTCTTTTGCCATAAGATAAGAACACTGTGGCACAGAGGTGCTTTTGAAACATTGAATGGTAAAGAGCTCAAATTACTTTTATTCTCCTTATATTATCTGCAGTGTAATAATGTTGTCGTAGATGAAAAGTTTCCCATAGTAAAAGCACAGCAGTGTTATAAAGCAGTCAAAGCATGGTAAAGTATAGGTAAGCATTTTAAATCCCAGAGAGGTATGGTAAAGTACATAAAAAAAAAAAAAAACATGACAAATGGTAAATGCATAGTGTACCCAGGGGAAAAATGCAAAAGTACTGTGTAAATGTAATGTGGTAAACTTTTAAAAGGGGTAAAAGACCCAACTTGACAAAGTCCTGAGATCAATCACCAACTAGGAACCGGATGAGCTAAATGCCCTCCTCTCGTTCATACATTTTCTTCTGTTCTTATGACATGTTTTCAGGTATGCCTCCCAGATACAGTATAAAAAAGAGACTATTATTATTATTAGTTTATTTAGCAGACACCTTTATCCAAGGCGACTTACAGAGACTAGGGTGTGTGAACTATGCATCAGCTGCAGAGTCACTTACAATTACGTCTCACCTGAAAGACAGAGCACAAGGAGGTTAAGTGATTTGCTCTGGATCACACAATGAGTCAGTGGCTGAGGTGGGATTTGAACCAGGGACCGCCTGGTTACAAGCCCTTTTCTTTAACCACTGGACCACACAGCCTCCTACAACAGAACACATGTGATCCTTAACATTGTATCCATATTGATGGCTTTCAACTCCATTACAAGAACAAAGTAGGATCTGTCTCAGAATGTTCAACATGAGTATCACAAAGAGACCATTGACAGTAGTAGAAATGATAAGAGTTATTTTTTAAAATTCTATTTTAATATCTTATCTCAGATGGTTTTAGGTGACATGAAGCTTGCCAAAATGCTCTTCATATTCACACCTATCTGAAATAATTTCCCTCTTCCCAGAACAACAAGATATTTGTTTTCATTTTTGTAAGACTGCACTACAGAAAATGACATACACATGAATACCATCAGTATCCCACATATTCAAAAAGCAAATATGATTAAAGAGCTATAAAAAATAAACGAAATAAATCATACATGCTAACTCACTCAAAACTGTATATAATCTAATCATGTAATTCTGTTCCATATGCCCTCTGTAGATAACATTATCATACAGGGACTTTGTTATTCTTTCACATATGTTAGTGACATTAACTCCACACATCAAAACAGTAATTGACTTCAAAGTAAATGCTTCAAAATAAAACAGCCTCACAACCACAGTGGCTCCAGCCACCCTGAATATAATTTCTTTACAGTATAATTATGTGTTGAACACAATAGCCGATTTTAGAACACAGGTACGGTTTTATGCATGATTCCTTTTTAGTTCTGTTAATTTCAAACATTTAATCAAACCCTTTTAGGTAAACCTTTAAGATACTTAATCAAACTTTTAGGTAAATCTCAAACTAAAACCTTAAAGTTTACTTCTTTCTCTAAATAAGCAGCATACAAGTTCTTTGGAACAAACAAAATATGGCGAGACTGAACACAGACAGGCCTATAATTTATTCTAAAACAGGGAACAGTTTTGTAAGAATGATATTTCACTTCTAGTTAGGTACTGTTGGGTTACCCATTTTAAAACATATAGGTAGACCAACCACACATTCTGTTAACAACTGGACAGCTATACTGTTCAATTAGCATACAGTGTGTGTTCCATGGTAACAGCTGTTGGAACAAGAAACATGTGGGGTAGTTAATTTAGCATCACCCTAAATGCTAATACAACTGCAAAACAAAAAACTAACAAAAATCCCCAGCCTCACCTCTTTGTAGCAGAGTGTATAGAGTAGCAACTGCTGACACTTTAGATCATTGGGCCCAGTTTTTCCACAATGGGTAGAGTGACTAGATTTTCAAAGTTCAAACTCGGGACACATTGTTAAATAGTTGGTAAGACTAATTAAAATATAGGCTATTTTAATGGTTATTTAAATACTCATCCTCTAACTCTTAGTATTATTATTATTATTATTATTTTATTTTTTTTTTTTTTTTTTAAGCAGCTAGCTGATTTCAGTACACTCCCGGGTGTATAATTTGTGTCCTAATTAGTTTAAATTTGCCATATTGTGTAATATACGTATTGCTACTTTTATATTGAGTTTATTACTACTACGACGAAGACATTATTAATCCTGTAGATCGTCATTAAAAATACATTACGTTTTAAGCTGGTGGATTTGGATGCTTGCAACCTTTCGCTGCTCTGCCTGACATCTGGTAACCCAAACAATGGGGAAATTGCCAATGTAATACAGAACATTTACTGTGTGGGTGTGGGTGGGCAATTTACCTGAGATTTGCGCAAAGGAAAAATGGGCCATTGACAGAACTCTCATATTCCGAATCACAGGGAGTCTATTAAGGTACATGTTGAACCACAGACCCATAGTACTGCAAAAACAGTGGGGAATGCCCTTTAATAAGGCTGCCCCTGTATAAACCTCTCTCTTAGTTTACCATTAATAATTGCGTAGAAAATCTGTCTACTAACATTGAGCAGGCTGGATCATATATCTCCAGGGTTGTTTTGTATTGTGCTGCAATAAAATACTGATCTAGAGACATTCAAGTGTGCTAATAAACAACCCAGCATTATTTCTCACAAAGATTGGCTGGCATCTTTTGCTGCTGGGGTTGGTGGTCTCCAGACCTCCTCCCCCTTCTTCGTGGCCGACAGCTCCCCTTTCTGGGGCTCCGGCCACCGTACTCCCTGTGGTGGAGGTACGGGAAGCAGAGACAGCTCCTGCTGTTCTGCTTCTGGCAGTGGCGGAGGCAGAGACAGCTCCTGCTCCTCTGCTTCTGGAAGTGGCAGAGGCAGCTCCTGCTCCTCTGCTCCTGGCGGTGGTGGTGGCGGAGGCAGAGGCAGCTCCTGCTCCTCTGCTCCTGGCGGTGGTGGAGGCAGAGGCAGCTCCTGCTCCTCTGCTCCTAGTGGAGGAAGCGGTGGAGGTGGCGGAGGCAGAGGCAGCTCCTGCTGCTCTGCTCCTTGCGATGGAGGCAGAGGCCATGGGGCTGATGCTGGCCACTCAGAGGGAGGCTGTGGCGGTGCTGGCTCCCTCTGCTGTGGCGGCTGGGCTGGTGTGCGCCGTGCTCCCTTCAGCAGCATAAATAGAGGCTGCTGAGGGACACCAGCATCCTGCCCTTCTCCCCCCCCCCAGAAAAATTCAGGGGGTTGAGCCTGTAATTCCTCCCCTTCTGGCTCTTGGGACGGCAGCGATGGCTCCTCCCCCTTTAGCTCTCGGGATGGCAGCAGCAGGTGAACCAACAGGCATGCTTCCTCTGCTGGTGTAGATGGGGACAGCAGGCATTGTTCTTCTGCTGGTGGAGGTGGAACCAGCAGGTATTCTCCCTCTGCTGGCCGCTTGGGTCCTAGGGCTGTGGAAGCCCCGACTTCCCTCTCTTCGGGCTGTGGACGCACCGACTCCTCCCTTTTGGGCTGTG
The DNA here is from genome assembly GCF_902713425.1 of Acipenser ruthenus. Classification (NCBI taxonomy): domain Eukaryota; kingdom Metazoa; phylum Chordata; class Actinopteri; order Acipenseriformes; family Acipenseridae; genus Acipenser; species Acipenser ruthenus. Next base: position 15,406,833 of record NC_081215.1, read on the forward strand.
GACACACCGACTCCTCCCTTTTGGGCTGTGGATGCACCGACTCCTCCCTTTTGGGCTGTGGACGTACCGACTCCCCCCTCTTGGGCTGTGGACGTACCGACTCCCCCCTCTTGGGCTGTGGATGTTCGGGCTCCCCCCACTCAGGCGTAGGACGTTCGGGCTCCCCCCACTCAGGCGTAGGACGTTCGGGCTCCTCCCACTCAGGCTTAGGACGTTCGGGCTCCCCCCACTCAGGCGTAGGACGTTCGGGCTCCTCCCGCTTGGGCTGTGGACGCTCTGGCTCCCCCCACTCAGGCGTAGGACGTTCGGGCTCCTCCCGCTTGGGCTGTGGACGCTCTGGCTCCCCCCACTCAGGCGTAGGACGTTCGGGCTCCTCCCGCTTGGGCTGTGGACGCTCTGGCTCCCCCCACTCAGGCGTAGGACGTTCGGGCTCCTCCCACTCAGGCGTAGGACGTTCGGGCTCCTCCCACTCAGGCGTAGGACGTTCGGGCTCCTCCCACTCAGGCGTAGGATGTTCGGGCTCCTCCCGCTTGGGCTGTGGACGCTCTGGCTCCTCCCGCTTGGGCTGTGGACGCTCTGGCTCCTCCCGCTTGGGCTGTGGACGCTCAGGCTCCTCCCACTCAGGCGTAGGACGTTCGGGCTCCTCCCACTCAGGCGTAGGATGTTCGGGCTCCTCCCGCTTGGGCTGTGGACGCTCTGGCTCCTCCCGCTTGGGCTGTGGACGCTCTGGCTCCTCCCGCTTGGGCTGTGGACGCTCAGGCTCCTCCCGCTTGGGCTGTGGACGCTCAGGCTCCTCCCGCTTGGGCTGTGGACGCTCAGGCTCCTCTCGCTTGGGCTGTGGAGGCAAAACCAGCAGGCCTTCTTCCTCTGCTGGTGGTTCTGCTACCTGGGCTGTTGTAGTTATGACCGCCTCCAGGTAGCTGAGGACCAACTCCACACCTTCCTCCCAGGTGCTTACGGTCTGTTCCCTCTCGTAAGCCTCCCATCGTTCCCTATCCATCAACCGCAGGAACCGGATGGCTACTGGTATAGACTGGGCCTCCAGCCCAGCATTTTCCAGGATCCAGTCCAGTCTCTCTCTTTTTTTTTTTTTTTTTAATCCAAAAATGCGGTTCCTGCTCTGGCCTGAGTCCTGGAGGCGCTGTAGATCCCACGCAGGACACCACGTGTCACAAAGACGGCCGGAGTGGGTGGCGTCAGACCAGAAGCAGGAAATAAACAGACAGAGAGGTGTGGTTTGGTGAAGCTGAGCGAATGCTTTCGCTCAGCATTTAATAAACAGAACAGAAAATAAAAGGTTGGAACAGACAAAACACAGGGCACGGCACTTGCGCCAAAATAAATAGACAAACAAAAACGTACTAAACACTTAAACAGACAGACGAACAAACACGGTGAGTGAAAACACTTATTATTTACTTATATTTACTTTTCTCCTTCTCTCTCTCCCGTTCTCCACTCACCGAACACCCAACCCTGAGTGAATGCTACGTGTCTCTATATATACTGTTGTGCTGGGATTCAATTACTAATTAATTATTCACTTGAATCCCAGCACGTGAATTAATTCTGTGCAACCCCGTGCTTACATATTACATTTAACCAGCACGTGAAGTGATTTGTGCCCTCCTAGTGCCTAAATACAAATCTACACTTTTTAAATCACACATGAAACACAGACCCGTTTATATCCCGTGTACCAATCTATACACCAACATTAACACACGCACACAACATACAACACATAATATGCACACAGGGGCGGGGCACATTGCCACAGGCGCGCAGAGTCTTTTTGCCCTGCAGTACTTCCTGTGTTTTTCTTTACCACACACGACATCCTGTCACACCCATCTATTATTCTCTCTCTTTCTCAGTCTCATTTTATATACAGTGCCTTGCATAAGTATTCACCCCCCTTGGACTTCTCCACATTTTGTACCTGGAATTAAAATTGATTTAATTAGGATTTTTTTGTCACTGATCTACACAAAATAGTCCATAATGTCGAAGTGGGGAAAGAAATCTACATATTTTTCAAAATTATTTACAAATAAAAAACTGAAAAGTCTTGATTGTATAAGTATTCACCCCCTTTGCTGTGACACCCCTAAATAAGCTCTGGTGCAACCAATTGCCTTCAGGAGTCACATAATTAGTTGAATGGAGTCCACCTGTGTGCAATTAAAGTGTCACATGATCTCAGATTAAATACACCTGTTTCTGGAAGGCCCCAGAGTTTGTTAGAGAGCATATCTAAACAAACAGCATCACGAAGACCAAGGAGCTATCAAAACAAGTCTGGGATAAAGTTCTGGAGAAGCACCAATCAAGGTTGGGTTATAAAAAAATATCCCAAACTGTGAACATCCCCCGGAGCACCATTAAATCCATTATTAAAAAATGGAAAGAATATGGCACAACCGCGACTCTGCCTAGAGAAGGCCGTCCACCAAAACTCAGTGACCAGGTAAGGAGGGCATTAGTCAGAGAAGCAACCAAGAGGCCAATGGTAACTCTGAAGGAGCTGGAGAGATCCACAGCTGAGATGGAAGAAACCGTCCATGGGACAACTATAACCCGGACGCTCCACAAAGCTGGGCTTTATGGAAGAGTGGCGAGAAGAAAGCCATTGCTGAAAAAACCCATATCAAATCCCGTTTGGATTTTGCCAAAAGGCATGTGGGAGACACAGAAAACATGTGGAAAAAGGTTCTCTGGTCTGATGAGACCAAAATTGAACTTTCTGGCCTTAGCGCCAAACGGTATGTGTGGCGCAAAGCCAACACTGCTCATCACCTTGAGAACACCATCCCCACGGTGAAGCATGGTGGTGGCAGCATCATGTTATGGGTCAGGATTGAGGGCAAGATGGATGGAGCCAAATACAGGGAAATTCTAGAGGAAAACCTGTTTCAGTCTGCAAGAGACCTGGGACTGGGGTGGAGGTTCACCTTCCAGCAGGACAATGACCCTAAACACACAGCCAAAGCTATACTGGAGTGGTTTAAAAACAAGGACCTGAATGTCTTAGAATGGCCCAGTCAAAGCCCAGACCTAAATCCGATTGAGAATCAGTGGCGACTTGAAAATTGCTGTTCACCAACAGTCCCCATCCAACTTGACAGAGCTTGAGCAATTTTGCCAAGAAGAATGGGCAAAAATTGCAGGATCCAGATGTGCGAAGCTGGTAGAGATTTACCCAAAAAGACTCACAGCTGTAATTGCTGCCAAAGGTGCTTCTACCAAGTATTGACTCAGGGGGGTGAATACTTATGCAACCAACAAATGTCTTTTTTTTGTTTAATTAACTTTTGTGTTACAAAAAAAAAATATTTTGCACCTTCAAAGTGTTAAGTATGTTGTGTAAATCAAATGGTAAAAATCCCAATTAAATCCATTTTAATTCCAGGTTGTAACACTTCAAAATGTGGAAAAGTCCAAGGGGGGTGAATACTTATGCAAGGCACTGTGTATATATATATATATATATATATATATATATATATATATATATATATATATATATATATATACAAGTGGCACACATACATGCACTCAAAATCAGTAACTTTTAATGACTACAGAGATTTCAAGGTCATTTGTGATATTCCATTAAAATACATTATCATTTCCTTTCTTTTAGAAGAGTTTAAAGTTCTGAATGAGTGAGACATTGCATATCTGTTAATATTATAAATAAAGCTAAACTCCCTGTTTTAAGAATTATTCACACCGGTACATTTGATATCCTGTGTTATTATTGAAGTTTGAGGCAGAGGTGCTGATTTTGTTTCTGAGAGTTGACAGTTTTGGGAGATTTATCGAGAGGATTATGTCTAATAAAACTCCTTTGTAATCTACTGCTTCTGAAACTAGATATGACCTTAGCAAGTGGAATGCAATACTAGTATGGTGGGATGAAATAACAGCAAAACATTTTTGTAATTATTGTGTGATTATTTTTGCCTGGTTTAAAACCAGTTTTATTGCATGCCAAGAGGCTGCCAAATCTTTATGACTTGTGCCAAGTGTCCATTTACAAGGAACTGACAGAACAGATACTCTGGCAAAACCAGTTTTCAAACAAACAAAAACAAAGCTTCAAGTCCAGACTAACCAAATTATGGTTTGAGAGTTAACACTGTTTTCAGGCGGTATGATTAAACAGGGCTGTCGGCAGTATATTCCTACAGTATAAAATGCCTCATACTGTATTTGAGACAATGGGCCTTATTCACAATTCTTATTTACAGTTTTTACTGATGTGTTTCTTGACGTTTGCCCACCACCTTTTTCAAGTTCGCATTGAACAGTATTCTATTGGCAAGAGCCTCATGGGAACTCCAAAACATGTATTATTGGATAACCAAGCAATGTGCCGAAAAAGATCATTCTAATGGTTACCTGCGTTCAAAACAGATTTCAAGTTTCTACACATGTACTCGTTTTTCAAAGCTCAGAAATGACCACTGGCAACACTATTAATTAACCCCCCACTCAGTTGTCAGACATGTTCATTAAAATGTCCACATTTTGCATATGTAACAATTTTCTTGTGGATTTAATGACCAAAATTCATCCTGTTCTTCTTTATCCTGTGTACTTCTGTGCCTGTTTCATTTTATTCATCCTGTGCATCTTTTTTTGTTAACTTCTGTGTCTCACAATCTCCAGATTTGCTTAAAAGCCAATTATTATAATTATTTTCTGTTTAAAAACCCTGCTAGCATATCCTTGTTTTGGTGTTTGTGAGATCTGTGTGGATGTTGTATTACTCTTTTGTCTTTGTATAAGCTAGGAGTAAACCACAGCAGAGTTTCTTGTGCAGGTAAAAAAAAAGGAGTCTAGTTGTTTTTGTTGTTGTAATTTGGGATGTGGTGTCTCTAATTTACCGTACACAGTCAACAGCCATTTTGTGTGTTTCGTAACCATTTCTGCTAGTCTCTGTTTTACTTAAAATCTGTTGCCCTTAATGACCCAAATATTTGTTCGTCCACTGTTGTCACCACTTTGTTGACATCAATAACAAGAAAAGTGTCTCTGTGATCTTATGTAGACCACATCAATACATGTCAATATATCAGTCTTAAAGCTAAAAGATGAATAATATAAATGTAATTACAAAAAAAAGTGTTTGTTGAAACTTTGTCATTGAATATGAGTTTCCTTTAGTATTTCTTAATTCAGCGCTGTTTAGGGTTTATTAGTTATGGATAACCTTGGTTACAGTATGGTACATCTTTGTATTGAAATTAGTTTATTAGTCTTAAGAAAATCTGCACAATGCTTAGTATTATATACATAAAGCAGCCTCAAATAGCCTATTTTATTTACTATAGGCTATGTATGCACTGCATTGCAGCTTTGAAATGCACACTGTTATTGAATGTAAAGGTACAGTACATTGAATCGTAGATGTAAATCCTTTTTAAAAATGCAGAGTTCCAGTACCGTTGTTTTCCTCAACAGTACTTTGTAAAATATTTGCATTCATTCACATTTTATGGGAGAAATTTAAGGGGTTTCAGCAACGCAATATAAAACCTACCCATTTGATGTTTCAGTCACAACCAATCACGTCTTCTGTTGTTATCAATGGTGTAATAACTGGTTCTCTGTAACAGAAACGTAACACAGTGTGTCACCTGACTGAAAGAACTAACTCCTTTTTACACATTATTTGTTACTAAGGCTTTATAAGGCCAATGGCTGGCTTTATATTAACAGTTGATAATAGAAAATAATCATTTGATGGTTGCATGCAGCTCTTTTTTTTTACCATTGTACTCAGGGCCGGCTCAAGAACCCCGCCCCTGTGGGGGGATCCTTTGTTTAGAGGCACAGTATATGCAGCAGACATCAGCAGTATTGAGACATCAGTATTGGAGGCTTTCCCTGATTATAATGTAAATGCACAACATTGATAGAAATGTAGGTGCTTTATTGCTGGCTTGGACCCTGCATTGCAATCTAAATGCCATGAAGTGGGAGCAACACATTTGGAAGAAGCACTTTGTGTTGCCAGTCGCTGTGAACATGCTTGTGAGGCTCTTAATATGTCTAATCCCCTCCCTAGCATGACTCAGCCAGTAGTGTCTGCTATGGGAATGGGAGCTGAGAGGCCTACCGCCTGTGCTGTGACAGAGACAAGCTTCTTTTACAAGCAGTGGAAGGTCTTACAGCTAAAGTAGACAACTTGCAATTAGATGTGAAATATTTGCATGAAAGACAGGCCCATGTATATTGTGAACCCTCCAAAACTTATGACAAGAGGGAACATTTTAGTCACTGCAGTCCTTCACCATATCCTGCTACTGAAAGGATGATAGTAGGTGAGTGAGGTGTAGGCCATTATCTCACTCTCTGTGTGTGACGAGGATCAGCTTGACGCCCCTGCTGAGAAACAACATGATCAAGAAACACCACATGGTCACAAGCTAGAAAACATTTCTTGGGGTTGAGCTTCAGTCCACTGGCTTGCATTCTGGAGAATACTTCATTCAGATGATTTTCAAAGGTCTTACTATATATAAGGATGTCATCAAGATACACCATACATACGTGTCACGGAAGACCCCTCAGTTCAAGTTTCATCATTCGCTGGAACGTAGCAGGGGCATTGATGAGGCCCATGTGCATCATTCTGAACCAATACAGTCCTCGTCCTGTAGTTAATATGGTCTTCTTCGGACACCTCCACTTGCCAGTAGCCATTCGAAAAATCTAAGGAGCTGTACTGGGCTGAACCTGACAAAGCATCAAGCTTATCTTCGATACGAGGCAATGGGTGAGAATCCTTGATCATAACTGCATTCAGTTTACGATAGTCAATACAAAATCTCCAACTGCTGTCCTCCTTTCTGACAAGGACGAGAGTTGAAGCCCATGGACTGCAACTCCTCAATACCCTCATCAGCTAACAACCCAGAAACCTGCTGATCAGTTTTCTGTCATATATCAGGCGATGTGCTGTGGGCACATTGTTTAATAGGTGGGGTGACATATTTTCTGATTTGGTATTTGACAGTTCCACAGTGCCCATTATGTGGAGTGGCACTGAAAATACTGGCATACTTAGCAGTGTTTCCAATTGTTGTCTTTGCTGCTGAGACACTGGTGAAGCACCCAAAGAAACAGGTGGTGTATGGTTATCTGTTTGTACAGTAACTGTTACATGCAGAGGTGAACTCTGCAGACTTCATAACAAGGTCTTCTTAACTAAGGGGGTGTATTAAGATGGGCCAGTCGCAGCGCAAACATACTGCAATTTGCATTTTTGTTGCGATACTTAGCAAAGTAAACATTTTGACGTACGTACTAAGAGAAAATATGTTAATGAAAAAAGCCACAATATACTAATTTAAATATTTGTTTCGTCTTCTTAGCGAGATCTATTGCGAGAGTCATGTGACATTGTATAAATAAATAGCAGGAGTTGAGCTGTGGTTTGCTGCAGCAGAGGGTGCCCGAAGGATAATGTATATACATGCAAGAATCAAAATAACATTGTTTTTGTTAAACGTAAACGTCATCTGTACAATATATTCTGTTCCATCTTCATTTTACCTATTTTAATAATGTTATATATAAAAATAAAAGGCAGTTTAATACCATCAGATTATATACTGGGGTCCTCACCTTCACCCTCAAATAAATGTGTTTCTATCAAAAAGATTTTCATAATTATACAGTAGCCCCTTGCTAAACCAGATATGTGTGTCCAACATTAGCTGTCAGGTTTACATTTTTTCACAATACAATCGCACACACATACATTTATAGTGCTCAATATATTTAAAATGTATAAATCATTGCACTGAAATAACACTAATGTGTTTTGGGTACGCTACACTTTACATTATGAAAAAATATAAATCTGTACAGTACTCTTATACAGTATACAGTACAGTAGTAAAATCAAATGAACACCTAGCGCACTTTCTTTTTGCTTTAGCCTGTAGGCTACCTGTATGGTAACACAAAATAAATCATGCTGCTGCATTGTACACATGATCTAGCTTTTTTAAGTTATTATTATTAACTTGGCAGCCTAGACAGTTAACACATAATAGACCATGGTGCCGCATTGACAAGTTATAATACTTAAAGGCGGACAGTCAATTCTCTTTAATACAAATTTCAAAGGACCAGCAACAAATATTGCATTATACCACTCTTTCGTATTATCATGAGTAGCCTATAAGCCAAACGTATAATGTCAATTTTTATTTAAGTCAGTCAGTGTTGCAGTGCTAAATTGTGCACAATTACAAACCACCTGCACACTAATAGAATAGGTGTGTTTCCTATTCCTATACAGATGTTCAGAATGAGCTGGAGGGGTTAGTGGCACATGTGTGCACTCTATTGCTCCCAACACGTTGGGAAAACCAGAAATGTCATAGAAATGTGTTTTCAAGGCTTGTAAGTACACCCTGCTTTTAGGGAAAAATAGATATTTGGCTGTTCGCCTAAAAAATGCATTGAGCACAACTGGCAACGCATGAGAAAAAGCAGACTGGGAAATGCCAGCAACAATTGCGACTGTTTAAAACATGCTTTTAAAAGTTCTTAACAAATTGGTGCAACTGTAAGTGTTGCAATTGCATGCAGCTTTCGTACATCTTATTATAATATTTGAGAACCCTTTAAGCAAATTTATGCAGGAACGTCCATAATTTCATATTCATCTACACTTGAACCACAAACAGAAACTGCTGCCTTCACTGCTGCCTTCACTTAATGCTGGCATAGTCACTGTAGATAATACTGACACGTTACATTCCGGGGCCATCTCTGGACATCTAAGAAAAGGTATAACCTGGTCCCATAGCTGAAGAACAGAACTCTAGTGTCCAAAATAGCATGACTTTTAACAAAATGTCCCGACTAAAAGCACTGGCTGACTAGCATCATAAACTACTGAGACCTCATGCTGCCAGCTGTCCTGACCCAAGCATACAGTAATACTAACTGTGCCGATATGACTAACATGTGGTGTTTATTTATGGCCTGGTTACACAAAGCAGGAACTGGCATATGATAATCAGCACTAATAACAGACACAGTAGAGCCTGTATCCACAAGAACAGTGGCTTCAATTTCATCCATAATTCCCTTTACATTGGCTGTAGGTGGGCTTTTACATTATCTAGATCTGGACTGGAATTGATACTCACGTCAATAGCAGTTTGCTGCAAAACCTCCTGGCAAGGTAGAAAATAGGCTGATGTCTGGGCCATGACACCGGCTATTAGTAGTTTTCTGTCTCCCTGCACTCACTGTAGTAATAAGGGTGACAATCTCCTCTGACTGGGGAAAGAAATCTTATTCCTCACTTTGGCAAGCCAGCATCAGAAATGATCAAACACTGTCCTGTGACAGAATCCACAACGACACTGCATCAAACAACACTGCCCTGTGACAGAATCCACAACGACACTGCATCAAAACAACACTGCCCTGTGACAGAATCCACAACGACACTGCATCAAAACAACATTGTCCTGTGACAGAATCTATAAAAACACTGCATCAAACATTGTCCTGTGACAGAATCCACAACGACACTGCATCAAACAACACTGTCCTGTGACAGAATCTACAACGACACTGCATCAAACACTGTCCGCTACACAGAGATGGGTGATCGTTACAGTGGCTCCAAAGAAGCTCTCCTTGACTTATCCTTCGTCTTGGTGATACAATTTATTGATTTTCTTTGCAATATGAATTTCCCTTTACTCAATTTTAACAGTTTATGTAGAAATTCAACAGACTTGAATAATTTAAATATGTTATAAAAGAAAGTGCCTTACCTACAATGGATGTAAATTCATAAGCAAACAAGTGGGTTAAAAGCAGTATAGCAGGGGGATTCCTCATAAAGCATGTTAGTGTGTGATACTTATTGTAGGTCAATTTTTATTTAAAGTATGGCAGAAACAAAATGGCTGTTTGTAATCCAAATACATTTAATTCTAGAGTTTAAGCAAACTGGTCAAAGAAAATTGCATTGTATCAATGTTACAGCTGGCATTCCTTCTTTTAATAAACTGCATATTTGTTTAAAAGATGAGACCTTAAAGTTCGAGGATCAGATGGGCAACTGTTATTTGCAGAAGGGAAGGTCAGTAGGGAAAGCAGTTCTGTGTTTCCAGAAAGATAACAGACTACCTGGACAGATTTGCCTAACAGCTTTCCTAATCTGTCATCTGAAATCTCATTTCAAAATATTTCCATAATTGATATGCAATGCGAAGGCACATTACGTTATTTTAAAATCTGGAATTGCACACCTTGGGGTAGGCTGTGTGGTCCAGTGGTTAAAGAAAAGGGCTTGTAAGCAGGAGGTCCCCGGTTCAAATCCTACCTCAGCCACTGACTCACTGTGTGATCCTGAGCAAGTCACTTAACCTCCTTGTGCTCTGTCTTTTGGGTGAGATGTTGTAAGTGACTCTGCAGCTGTTGCATAGGTCACACACCCTAGTCTCTGTAAGTCGCCTTGGATAAAGGCGTCTGCTAAATAAACAAATAATAATAATACCTGTATTTTAACAATAATTTCTATCAACCATACATAGTTTAATTTTTTTTTTTTAATTACACAAAAGGATATACAAAGTTGTAACAAATTGGCATCTCAGTCAGTTGCATTTAAAGACAAGGGCTTGGCACGAATTGTAAACCACCACAGGGTTCAAAGGCTAATGTTTGCTCTTTCAGCTAAAGAGCATGCTCTGTAGTCGAGAGGTAAGTACAGCTCATATGCTAATGTCCACTATCATTAATTCAATACCAGTCAAAAAGGAAGTTAGAAAGGCCAAGAGGGAGATAGTAATGAGCATTGCTAAGGGGGCTAAAACCAATTCCAAAAAGTTTTTCCAATATTATAACAGCAAGAGAACATTCAAAGGCAAAATCATAGATAAAGAGAAAAAAATAGCAAATATATTAAATTATTACTTTTCACAAGTTTTTAGAAAGGAGGATACAGACAACATGCCCCACGTCAACCTGTTCCTATCCAGTTTTACATAACTTTAGCATAACAGAGGCAGAAGTGTTAAAGGGACTAGGAGATCTCAAAATAAACAAATCCCCTGGGCCGGATGAGATTCTCCCAATAGTACCCAAAGAAATGAAAGAAGTTCTTTGCAAACCGCAAACCAAGATCATGCAGTCTCTTGACACAGGGGTTGTACCGACAGACTGGAGAATTGCAAATGTACAGTGCCTTGCGAAAGTATTCGACCCCCTTGAACTTTGCGACCTTTTGCCACATTTCAGGCTTCAAACATAAAGATATAAAACTGTAATTTTTTGTGAAGAATCAACAACAAGTGGGACACAATCATGAAGTGGAACGAAATTTATTGGATATTTCAAACTTTTTTAACAAATAAAAAACTGAAAAATTGGGCGTGCAAAATTATTCAGCCCCTTTACTTTCAGTGCAGCAAACTCTCTCCAGAAGTTCAGTGAGGATCTCTGAATGATCCAATGTTGACCTAAATGACTAATGATGATAAATAGAATCCACCTTTGTGTAATCAAGTCTCCGTATAAATGCACCTGCACTGTGATAGTCTCAGAGGTCCGTTTAAAGCGCAGAGAGCATCATGAAGAACAAGGAACACACCAGGCAGGTCCGAGATACTGTTGTGGAGAAGTTTAAAGCCGGATTTGGATACAAAAAGATTTCCCAAGCTTTAAACATCCCAAGGAGCACTGTGCAAGCGATAATATTGAAATGGAAGGAGTATCAGACCACTGCAAATCTACCAAGACCTGGCCGTCCCTCTAAACTTTCAGCTCATACAAGGAGAAGACTGATCAGAGATGCAGCCAAGAGGCCCATGATCACTCTGGATGAACTGCAGAGATCTACAGCTGAGGTGGGAGACTCTGTCCATAGGACAACAATCAGTCGTATACTGCACAAATCTGGCCTTTATGGAAGAGTGGCAAGAAGAAAGCCATTTCTTAAAGATATCCATAAAAAGTGTCGTTTACAGTTTGCCACAAGCCACCTGGGAGACACACCAAACATGTGGAAGAAGGTGCTCTGGTCAGATGAAACCAAAATCGAACTTTTTGGCAACAATGCAAAACGTTATGTTTGGCGTAAAAGCAACACAGCTCATCACCCTGAACACACCATCCCCACTGTCAAACATGGTGGTGGCAGCATCATGGTTTGGGCCTGCTTTTCTTCAGCAGGGACAGGGAAGATGGTTAAAATTGATGGGAAGATGGATGGAGCCAAATACAGGACCATTCTGGAAGAAAACCTGATGGAGTCTGTAAAAGACCTGAGACTGGGACGGAGATTTGTCTTCCAACAAGACAATGATCCAAAACATAAAGCAAAATCTACAATGGAATGGTTCACAAATAAACATATCCAGGTGTTAGAATGGCCAAGTCAAAGTCCAGACCTGAATCCAATCGAGAATCTGTGGAAAGAACTGAAAACTGCTGTTCACAAATGCTCTCCATCCAACCTCACTGAGCTCGAGCTGTTTTGCAAGGAGGAATGGGCAAAAATTTCAGTCTCTCGATGTGCAAAACTGATAGAGACATACCCCAAGCGACTTACAGCTGTAATCGCAGCAAAAGGTGGCGCTACAAAGTATTAACTTAAGGGGGCTGAATAATTTTGCACGCCCAATTTCTCAGTTTTTTATTTGTTAAAAAAGTTTGAAATATCCAATAAATTTCGTTCCACTTCATGATTGTGTCCCACTTGTTGTTGATTCTTCACAAAAAATGACAGTTTCATATCTTTATGTTTGAAGCCTGAAATGTGGCAAAAGGTCGCAAAGTTCAAGGGGGCCGAATACTTTCGCAAGGCACTGTAATACCGATCCACAAAAAGGGAGACAAAACCCAACCAGGTAACTACAGACCAATAAGCCTGACTTCTATTATATGTAAACTTAATAAGATCCAAAATGGAAAATTACCTATATGGTAAAGTATCCTGGGAGACAGTCAGCATGGTTTTAGGAAAGGAAGATCATGTCTAACTAACCTGCTTGATTAGTTAGCATATGACATGGTTTATTTAGATTTCCAGAAAGCTTTTGACAAAGTCCAGCATAAAAGATTAATTCTCAAACTGAACGCAGTAGGGATTCAAGGAAATGCATGCACATGGATTAGGGAGTGGTTAACATGTAGAAAACAGAAAGTATTGAACGTAGGGAGTGAATTCTGGAGTTTTAGCTGGCCAGTTGGTTTTTGGCCAAAGCAAACAAATAATAATTGGTTTAAAGTCTAGAAGTGATATAGCAGGTGTCATGTCATAGGTCTCACATCTTTTTATATGAATGACACACATTATGGTAAACAGTTATGTTATACGGTACTTACAGCAGTTTTGTGTTGATAAATTATGTCTGATACTAAACAGCAAGTTCTGGACACTTCTGTGTTGTAAAGGCAACAAAGGGTGATTGTGTATTAACCCTGTTGTGCACTGGGTTATATGTGCAGTCCCCTTTACAACCCTCCCCCTTAGTCTGCCCCCAAGTCCTCCCCCACTATGTAGTCTGTGAAGGGTGCTGGAAGGTCCCTCACTGGCCTCTCACTGTATTCTGCCTTCTGGTTGCTGATTCTGCTCCCTCAACAGCTCACCCTGGGTCCCTCCTTTCTCACATGGTACCTCCTGGAACTGAATGGCGGGGGCAAATCCAAACTGCCTGGGACATGTCCCATTAGTCAGTCTGTCTCATTGACTGTAGTGCACTCAATCCGTGGAGCAATGTCATTGTGGTGTACCCACTTCCTCTGCCTGCTATCAGTGAAACTATACCAGAGCTGATAACTCTTTGCCTCAGATTGTTCTTGCTGACCAACCTGATGAACAACACAGAGCCGTTCTTCCCTGACATTTCACTTTATCAGAAATGAACTGCATTTACATTCTATCACCAAATCAGAACAGTGAGTATAAACACCTGCGGACTGGCAACACCTTGGATTGTCATCTAGACAAGTGCTATGCAAATCAGCTGCAGTCACAATAGAAAGTCTGTCTGGAGATAATAAGGCCATTCATCTTTGATTAAAAGTAAAAAAAAATGAATTACTTGGTTCATAGTTCTCTTGCTGGACACATCAGATTACAGTTTCTGTATTTTAAACCCATTAACAGTTTCTGTAACAGACCGAAACAACTCTGAACATTAATTAACTGATATTTCTTGCATATTGTGTAGTGAGCATTTAAACAATAAATATTTGCCATTTTTTTTAATATGCACATAAAAACGGCCATCTTCAATGATGTGTAAATGGATTCTAATTGTATTCTCTAATTTGGTTTAATGTCCTTTATGTTTTATTTGATGTTTGTAATTTTTACTGTAATCACACAAATCTTATGTTTGTTTGTTTTTTTATTTATTTTTTGATAAGTCTCTGTTAAGGTGCTTTGACTATTGGGTGGTTTCACAGACTTCAGTTAGCACTAATCTTCCTTACCCTAGGTAACATTAGGTAATCAGTGCTAACCAGTCTGTGAAACCTATGTAGAGTCACAAAATTGTTTCTTATCACAACTGGTGAATGCCCCGACTAGATACAATTCATGTGTAGATTTCGTATTAACAAACAACAAAGCAAGGATACACAACTTAATAGAGTAAGTAATAGAGCCATTAGGAATAAGTGACCATAATATGATAAAGTTTGTGGCAAATACATTAAGGACAGTACATAAATCAAAGACAATGGCATGTGATTTCAAGAGAGCAGACTACAAAATGAATGTAACAGGAGCTTCTAAACATAGACTGGGATAGAATACTAATAGACAATGAAGCTGAAAACATCTGTAATACATTTAGGGACACAATGCTAGAAATGCAGAATAAATGTATCAAAAATTAGAAAAGGTAAAATTAAGAAAAATAAACCAAGATGGGTAAATCGATCTATTAAAGGTAAGGTGATGATATGGCTCCGTGTTCAGTGGGACAGTTTGGGATAGTTTAGGCTTTTCAACTCACAACCCAATGCATTCTGCTTCTCTTAAAGGTAAGAATGGTACCTGAGACAGGTAAAGCGTACCAGAATGCATTGGGCTGCGAGTTGAAAAGCCTGAACTGTCCCAAACTGTCCCACTGAACACGGCGCCATATGGTCACCTGGGTATTAAAAACAGTAGAAAAAGTATATCTTTCTATTAAATTAAAGGGAGCAGCCGAGATTGGTGCTCGTCCTCTGCCAGGAATAATTAATAAACTCGTGCAGAAAGTGGCCATCTCCCTAATTAATTAAGTGATTAATTTTGTTGCTAATCAGGAGATGGTCACCTGCATAAAAGCCTGCAGCTCTCCACCCTCGCGGTGGGTGTTAGAGAGGAGAGAGCGAGCACAGAGACGGAGAGCGAAAACGAAAACGAAAACTAAAAGAAAACCTTAAGGATCAGTGAAGGCTATTGCCCAGCCTGATCGCGTTGTTTGTGTTCGTGATTTTGTTCTGTTTAACCTTTTTATTTTCGCTCTGTGAGCAAGTTTCTTTTTGTTTAAACTTTTGATTTATTTTTGTTATTTGAAAATAAAACAGCGCGCCACGTCATTTACTTTAAACTGCAGTGCCTGGTGTCAGAGTGCTTTAGTTCCTGCTTCTGCCGTGACGTCACCGACTCAGCCACCCTGTCACAAGGGGAGATAAACTTGACCCTGGGGACTACAGGCCTATCAATTTAACATTAATCACATGTAAAATCATGGAATCTATAATAAGGACCAAAATGGAGGAATATTTATATAGTAATAACATTATAGGAGATAGCCAGCATGGCTTTAGGAAGGGTAGATCTTATTTAACTAATTTACTAGATTTCTTTCAGGAGGTGACTACTAGAGTCAACAAGGACATTGCATATGACATAATCTACTGATATTTTCAAAAAGCCTTTGACAAAGTACTTCACAAAAGAAAAAAAAACACATCATGCACAAATTGTTAATAATTGACCTCAGACCTCAGACTGGTTATATATAATATGATTTATTCCAGGGATTTTAGGCTGTCCATAGTTTCTGCATTTGAAAAGGGGTACTGGTATTAACACACACCCCAAAGACATAGATCCAGGTAAAGCAATAAAGCTGTCTTTGTATACAAACATGGCAGGTTTAAAAGGTGCTTTTTCTATGTGCATTGTGGGGATTTCCTAAGCAAAAGCTACTGTTAAAAATATCTGCATGACCTTTGTTTTCTTCTTTTCAAGTACATCACAAATCATTCACTTACAGTACCTTTCTACTTAAGAGTTTACTGCTACTGTAGGTTATGGTTAATGTGATGATGTCTGTAGCCTCTCAAAGATTCTCTCTCTTATAATTTGCTTGTTTTGAAATACAAATAATGACTTTTTTATTAATTCTTTCCCTCGTGTTTACCTTGACTAAAGTTTACTCAGGAAATAAAATAAAAAAATATTGTTTCTCTTAACAACCTTTATTTACTGAATAGAAATGACAAGAGCAAGGTAATACTGGCAGATCCACCAACACTTAGTTTTTTTTGCAAAGATTTCAGAAGAGATTTTCAACATGAAAGAGAAAGAAGACATTTAGAAGCGATCAGGTTTAAACAAAAGATAGCATTGTGGTTTGCTCCACACTCTGTACCTTGCCAATCCCAATGTATATATAGTGTTTGGCATAGTATCACATCCCATACAAATCTGGAAGTCATGTGACAAACACACAGGTTTTGTGATGCTGAATTGTTGCTTGTTTTACGACCCATAACTATTCAATAATACAAAATTTAGAAATATTAAAAGAAACCTAATCAATTCAATGACAAACATTTTTACTTTAAGCCTTTTTTTTAATGGTTTCAATGTTGAGATTAGTTTTGATTCACAAACTTCTATCTCAAAAGTTATGAATGAATTCCACATGCTAGGAAAGTAATGCTCTAACAATGCATTTGCACGGGTCTCTTTAAAACAACCCTTCCTTCAACACCTCTTACATTGAATAGGCCATTACCATGGATAGCATGCATCATTGCACACCTGCCTCCTTCCTCCTGTTGCTATGAAGAACAGTGAAACTTCTTTTGAGTTAACCACAACTGCTTCGGGGTTGGAAAAATGACCAGCAACACAGATCTCTTATACCTGTGAGTTCAGCTGTGTCACACTAGAAGCATACCAAGGGATAGCTGGAATATTCAGATACAAAGTTACTTTTCACCACAAATGTGGTACTTTGTAAGCTTTTTTCATTGCATTTCATCTTTTACACTGTTTCATGCCATACTTTCCTGTTAACGGAACATGGTTGACAAACTTGAGTTGCTTAAGTTTGAGTCCTCAAACAATGACTCTCACCGAGTGTATTTTTACAGAAAATTAAACAATGAAATGGTATAAATATTTGCTTTTCATTTTCATTAAAAACCCCCAACATCTTTACACAAAGGCTTGTCTTTAAACACAAATATGCTTACTTGACTTGAAAAACGTCTTAAACGATGCAAACAAATTCCTACACTAATTGTTTTTAATAGTACACAACAAGCTTCAATATGAAAGCTGAACATTTCATTTCAATAACGAACGACAAGCATTTAATGAAAAAAAAAACATTGGCGCCTACTTCACTAAAGTAAAAACAGGCTTCTGTTATTTTGAAATACCACTGCATCAGATTATTACCACTGCTTAATAGCAGAAACAACATTTCATTTATGGTTGGTGTTTAACTTAAACCCGTTCATGGCCCCGAAGCAACATTAACCTGATAACTTCCAGACAATTTTCCCCTTGCACAGCGCATGCCCAGATTTGTTTTCCTTGCAGACCAAGGACGCTCATCAAAAACCAATAGATAAGTCTTTTGTAACTAATTTGTAACTAATTTTTATTAAATACAGACAGTTGCTGGTAGGAAAGCTTGGATGTGCTATATGAGAGCGTGCCAGTCATAGATTCCACCACCATTAATTCTAACTTGAGTCACTAATGCGGCAAGGTGGAGATGAAAAAGTATGATATTTTGATATTACAGAAGCACCCATGAAAGTTTGGTACCTTCACACATAGAACTTCCAAGGTATGAACATTTGACAGCTGATCTGCACCCATTACATTTTGCTACCTTCAAAAAAGAACATTATCAAAGTATGATGTATTTCAATTGGTATACCTAGAATAATTACCACAATACTGGATTACATGTTCAAATGAATATTTATGTATATTTATTATTATTATTATTATTATTATTATAATTATTATTACAGATATTTGCATGGTGTGAGTTCCGATAATATTTGTTGATATTAGTTTGAAAATAAGTAATGTTAATTATATTACATTATTTTAGTTCTGCTATATATATATTTAATCTTTTCAAACTACTCTTTCTATAACCACCAAGATGAATTGTTGGATTGTTTTAACTAGACCAAAAAAATATTTTTTGTAGCTACAGATGATATTTTGATGCATGCATCAGATTTTGAATAGGTAGCAGATTTTAACAAGGTAGCAAAATGTGACGCTTATTTGACGGGGTAGCAAAAATTGACGTTACACCGGTCTGATTCTCTCGCTTTTTTTCAATGAATAGAATGTAATTAACAGAGAATAAAAACAAACTAAACTAACCACTACCTAGCCTGTATTTAACTAATGTTTTTTTGTAGTCTCCATAACTGCCCAGTAGCTTCTGCTGCAGTCACTCCATCCTAAGCTGCTAACGTCAGCTATTGTACAGTGCAGACCACGTGTTCATGTAGGGTGCATTTCATTGTGTTTGTCTATCAATGTGGCCCTTCTGGCATCCTCTGAATACCTTTCCATTTTTTTTTCCATGTTAAACCATTTAAAGGCAAAACCATAACAAAACAGAATAATAGTGTGTATAAACTGAGCAAAAGTAAAGGGGCAAAATATATAGTATGTAATGAAAGAGGGGCCTCGATTTGGGGGTGATTGTTGAATGATAACAATACATTTAAAGTTATCTGAGATGGGGAAATAAGAATCATGGGTAAACACTGTCTGGGAACAAAGGCTTATGAAATACAACACCACGTTATATGAAAAAAAGTCAGACCACACCGCAAGAACACTTAAAATATATGTTTTATTGAAAATTAAATAAGTTTCAAGTACTTTTTTTAATCTTTTTTTTTTTTACCATTCACATTTCTCACAAAAAAAAAAAAAACTGAAAAAAAAACAAAGAAAATTCCCCAAGCACCGTCCCATCATTGCAGGGCCCTCACAGAGTTAGAAAGGACTTGTGCATAATCCCAGCCCAGAAGCCATGTCAATCTAATACCACACTTTACATTAACAGCCATTTCTGGAGATTTCAAATAGTTTACATGTGAGTTATAGCCTGGTATTTATTGTGTACATCCACTTAAAGGAATACGTTGTACTCTCTACATTTGCATATTTTTTATCTTTATAATAGCACATATTTTTCATATTTTCAAAAGTAGTATCGTACCTTTGTATGGGCTTTGCAATGAATAGGATTGGTCACACTAACAGAGATAACAAGGGTTCTAGCATTCAAACTTAGGTTTACTGAATAGATACACTGTATACAAATGAAAAATGTTTAATTTTAAGAAAGTATTAAGACAGATTTGGATACTTTATCTGGGCATGGTTTCAAAAATGTGAAGCAATAACAAAATAATTCCATAACTATTACAAGTTGTGTACTTCCACTCATTACATTACATAAGAACATATAAATATAAGAACATTTACTAATGGAGGCCTCAAAACTTTGTCAAGCTGGGTCTTAAAGCTTCAACAACATGACTAGGTAACCCATTCCAGATCTGTATCTGTCTCAAATGCTAAGTTCTGAAAGAAACTCAAGCCATGATTTCAGCTGCACTGTCTTGGTCATTTCACCTAAAGGATTCAATTCCCAACCTTTTAATTGCTTCTTTCTTGTCATTAACTAACCAGCTGATTCCCCATATTTACTGACATGCTTTGATCCATAAGGAAATGATGAGATCATATGACCCAAGAGAATAATACATAGAAACTGAAAGCTGTCTAACCCAAAGTGGTGCCAGATATCATGTTTGCAAATTAAAAACACATGCTGGCTATAATGTATTTTCATCAGAATTGCACATTTGAGAGCTGTGTAGCTACTTGAAGTGCAAATCAGGTGATATTTATGAAATTATTCTGTTAGCTACAGTTACTTTAAAATGCCCAGAAATCCAAAAAGAGAGTTCAATATATACAGATTTGTTTCTGCCAAGACCTCACCTGAACCTTACACTCGCATGCAATGCTGCAGGACGGTATGTGGGCTCATGTGGGGTCCTATCAACAGTATCTGAAGGAAGTGAACTTCTAAAAAGATGATGCTTGTGGGAATGATTCATTCTTGACATGACCAGGATGCACATCCAGTACTTGTTGAAATGTGACACAGGGATGAAAGACATTTTCAGAAATGTATACTAATACCAGACAGTATCTCTCCAACTCATGTGCTGAGACAAGACGCATGCAAAACCAACTTAGGGTTTGACATTTATCCAAAGTACAGTGATTGCGTACAAGTACAATTTCGGATGTAGAATGTACTTTAATAGATTCCTCCATGTTTGGATTTCCCTTCAGTCCATGGCCAGTTCCAGTGATAGCCTTCTAATAGTTTCCAATGCTGTCAAAATGTTTAATATGGGAACCTACAGTGTGCTGGGATTAACATTTCAGATATGTGAGTTATAAAAAGTACCAAAAGAAACGATGATAACTATTATTTAATACTAACAAGGGTATGAGGGGACTAGCCTTACTTTTAGTGTTGCTTTTATATTGTATGACAGACTGTTTGGAACTATGGCTATGATGAACCGTGGTAAAAGAATCGATTTATTGTTTGAAATTCTAGTGAAAGTATCACAGTGA